>NC_041380.1:187195858-187240777 GCF_002162155.2 Triticum dicoccoides | reverse complement strand
GGGTACGGCCACGATGACGGCGAGCTCCGCTCGGTGGTGTGCGCGAGAGGGAAGCAGAGGAGGGAATGGGGTCCAGGGGGAGAGAGGAGAGGTGCAGGGGGCGAGGGGGAGTGCGTGGCGTCTCCAGGCGTCGAGGAGGGAGGCAACCAGGCAGGAGGTGGCCAGGGGGGGAAGCAGGAGGTGGCCGAGGCCTCTCGGGCGCGCGCCACGCCTCGCCTCTGTTCGTCCTCCTGGCAAAGGAGGAAGAGGACAAGGGGGAGGAGGTGGGCTGGGCCGGCTGGGCCGGCCAGATGGAGCTGGGCCAGGCTCTGGTGGGCTGCATGGTAAGGCCAGGTAACTTCCTTCTCTCTCTCTCTTATATTTCTATTTTTGTTCTGTTTTCTTTTATTTAATCTGTTTTGCCACTGTTTTGAAATAAAACAAATTCAAAGACAGTGACAAAATTCCCCTGAACATTTTATTTAGCACAATGGAATTATACCAAAGCACATAAAAATGTTTCAGGTTATTTGGAAATATATTCTATACAAGTTATGAATATAGTTCCAAATGCAAATAAAGTAATGATTTAAATTCAGTGCTCAAAATATTCCTCAAAAATGTTCATTATTTTTTGTTTGGTGCAAAACCCTTGCCAAAATATAACCAACATTATTTAAGGCCATTTTGAAAACATTGAATGCATTTTCCAGGGTTCTTTGCCCCTCTTTTATTTAAGTTTTTGAGGCTTCCAAATTTCCTCAGTTCAAGTTTCAGAAATTTAAATATGATGCCTGGATGAAGATGCAACTATTTACAAACAATATTCTAGGGCTGTGACACCATGCCTCTGGCCTCGCACAAGAAGGGATAAGGATTTCTTAACGAATTTTGTGCGGCTTCATGATATCGCTCAAGCTAGCAGCGGGGAAGCACCACCAGGTGCCAGGGGTGAGCGCCCTCACAAGGTCAAGTCTACCATGAAAACATCAAGCTAAGTTACCCCTCTGCACCCGCATAAGGCACCGATTTCACAACACAACCCAGAAACAATAAACACACCACAAAAGCAACATAAGCACCATGGTTCATTACGCACCCTCGCATGGCCCCATATTTATTTCTAACGGCGCGGACAAGCAAAAGCGGCTCCTACGACGCAGCTGCTCATGAGGATCGGCCACTAGGACTCAGATAGAGCCCTCCTCGCGCTTCACCGGGGCGCGACGACGGGATGACCCGCCACCGACCTCGAAGCGAGCCCGACGGCGTGGCGGCTGGTCGCAGCCGCCACTGCAGGAGCTCTCGATGAAGGAATAGCTGCCGTAGCAGGGCAAACCGTGACCGCCACCGAGGGCGAGTTCACCCTCATGCTCGTCACGGCCATCGCCAAGGCCAAGCACCTCGCCACCATTGTCGTCGTCTTCAGAGCAGCATCCAGCGCAGCGACCGTCTTCCCCGAACACCCTCACGAAGAGGATCGCTGCGCCGTCGTACTTGAAGTGGAGGGTACACCGCCTGTTCAGACCACGCGCGCAGGTGAGCGTCTGCCATCCGCGGGCCAGGGCTACGTTGCTCACAACGAAGACCTCCACCGCGACCCACGAAGCCTTGCTGCTACAGCCGTCGGCCTGCAGCCAGAGGCCGCCAGGACCGGGGGTCGGCAGCTCGCCAGCAAAGGAGCATGGAAGCTGGAGCTGTTGGAGATATGCCCTAGAGGCAATCATGTATGATGATATTTTCTATGTGTTTATGAATAAAGATAGTCCTTGGACATTATCTATCATGTGTATCAGCAAGTACGTGACTTGTTTGTGGGACTATGCATTGTATGATGAACGTCCTAAAAGGTCCCTAGTCGAAAGGGCCGTGTGGATGCGCAGAATCTAGACTAGCATATGACATGGTCGACGGCTTGGTCTCACTAGCCATGGGGCATTGGATTCTAACCGGATAATATGGACTCAGAAGGATCTAGTCGGATTCGACATAGTCGGATCCGAGTTGAGATAAGGTCCGGGTCGGACAGACCCAACTATGAGACGCAGCGATATGTCATCTGTGAGTCTCTAGTACAACATACGTTCTATGTGCTAAGACCTGAGCTGGCGCATGTACTCGGAATGGTAACAGACTTGCTTTGGGCCAACCAAACGCTACTCCGTGACTGAGTAGTTACAAAGGTAGGTTTCGGGCTTGTCCATACCCATGCTACGAGATATGGTCGAGCAATATGGGATTTGCCCCTCCGATCAAGAGAGATATACTCTAGGCCCCTCGTGTGATCCGAACAGGATAAGCATGACCATGCGACAAGGATTATGAGATAATCTGGTTTGTGGTCGACATCACTAGAACGAGAAAGTGGTCGGGCTAGCACAAGGATGACAAACTCGCCTTGAGCCCGACAACATATATCGTGTGGCAAAAGGAATGGAAGTATGACATACAGGTTCGCCTAACCAGCTTCATTGTCTGTTTGGTGTTCGGCATGCCTTGCTAGAGGCCGCTACCAACTGTGCAGTTCGGAGGTGATCCGAACTGCGACTAAGCCGGCTTGAACCTAAGGGGTCATGTGCTGAAGGGAAGGAACCTACGAGGTTGGATCCGAGGACACTGGTCGGATGTGATCCGAGCTGTATTCGGATTGTGGCCGAGTAGACTTATGGGCTTTAGGGTCCGTGCGAGGCCCAAGTGTTGAGCCCGCGCTGGACGCCCATATAAAGTGGATGTGCCGCACACTCACGCGATTGATCGCTTCAGCGCTGTCACTAGGGTTTGCATGTGTTGCGAATAGACAGCTCCACTCGCCATCGGTTGTGTGATCGGACCTAGCAGTCCACCGCATGACGTTCCTCCTGCACGCGCAGATCCATTAGAGGTGGTGCACTTGTGTCGCTCCGGTGAACCTGTACGTGGGAACCGACTACCGGCTGTACGAGGGAGATCGGACGAGGAGGAGACGATCCACGCGGATGCACTGCCCCAACTCTTCTTCCGCTGCACGGCACTACGCGTCTAGTGGTAACGAACTATGATCCATCTCTTGTAGCATGTTCTTGTTTGTTCTGCGCGTAGGAAAAATTTAATTTGCGGTCGACGCACCCAACTATAGAACCCAACAGTGCTATCGAAGCCTCTGCTATAGGATTTGGATTCAAATCGTATGCATATTAGATATGTGGAGGCGGTAGATGAGATTTGTTGTCGTTGATGAGATCAATTGCACATGGGGATCGACGTGGCTATGTTTTATAATGATCGGAGTCGATGAGGTCGTGACACAACCTACCCCTACCGGTTGGTATCCGCCATCGGGTTTAACAATGAAATGTAAATCCGAATCGGGCTCGCGATGATCGATAAGATCGGTCAGATCGTAAAATCCGCCATCAGGGACCACCGTGTGCATAGCGCCTTGTATTTCCTACACGATCACTCAAAACCGGTTGAATGCGATTCAATGCATAACTTTATTTTGCAGGGTTTGATGTGAATAGTATGGCTCATGTGTATGTGATGCATGTGTGTAAATTATACATGGCCTGCGTGTCATGTTTGTCAGCCGGCAGGAGCCAAAGTGCTGTCATTTTATTGGATAACGACCCGCGTGTCAACTTATGACTCTATGCAAAATTCATTACTAGTTGTAGTATTTGGATAACAGAGATCAGGTTGGAGGCTTGGCTGCCCGGTGTGACAAACAAGATGGAGTTTCTAGATGGTCATCGGAGTTGGAGCGGACATGGAAGAACATCCATGAAGGAGCCATACTATTTCACAATATATGTTTTACTTGTGATTGTTATGCCTCTTTGTTTCTATGCATGTTAGAATGGTAGAAAGATCCCTCATGAATATCAAGTAAGTTTCCATTCATGAGGTTGCACCTTCGCACGTCAAGTACATCTAGTAGAGGGCTCATAAAATCGGGGTGCTGCTAGGTGTCCTTGAACTAAAGGGTTCGTGTCGGACACGGACATGCACTGCATTAGGTTAACTTGACAAGGCTATCAAAATGGTTTTGGGCCTTGTGGCAAAAGAGGTTAGGAGCCGGGGTATGAGATACCTAACCGACCGATAGAAGTCGTATATAGATACGATTAGCAAGGAGTTGCTTACCAGATAGACATGTTGTCTAGCAGTGATGCTAAAGCTCACTAGTAGCATGTGCTAGTCGGATCCTGAATCACTTAGAGTTTGTGGAGGGATGCTGACTTCAGTGGGAGTATTTCTGTTTAAGGCTAGAATTACTCTACATAAACACATTGCTTAGTGATTGCATATTTTTCTGTTGTAGATCAATGGCACCATCTGCTCAACCCAACTTTGCATTGAAATCAATTCTGGAAAAGGATAAACTAAATGGAACAAACTTTACTACCTGGTATAGAAATTTGAGAATTGTTCTCAATCATGATAAAAAGGAACATGTTCTAGAGGATCCGCTTCCAGAGGAACCTACCGATAAGTACCACAACCAAGAATGCCTACCAGAAATTCGTTGATGAATCAAATGAGATCAGCTGCCTCATGCTGGCTTGTATGGAGCCCGATTTGCAGGAGCATTTCGAAGACGTTGGGGCTTTCAATATGATCGAGAGTCTCAAGAGCATGTTTCAGGTGCAGGCTAGGACCAAAAGGTTCAACGTCTAGCGATCCTTGATGGATTGTAAGCTGAAGGAAGGTGATCCACTGAGCCCACATGTGATTAAGATGATCAGATATGTGCAAGCTTTGGATCGGTTGGGCTTCCCTCTCTTGGATGAGCTGGCTACTGATGCAGTTCTGGGTTCTCTTCCGCCCAGCTATGGGACGTTCATCTTGAACTGTCATATGCATGGCATGGATAAGAAACTCACTGAATTGCATGGGATGCTCAGAGTGGTAGAGCAGGATATTAAGAAAGGCACACATCAAGTGTTGATGGTGCACAAATCGGCTAAGTTCAAAAAGAGTTGGTCCAAGAAAAAGGCTAAGGCAAAGGGCACGGAGAGGGTAACCTCCGGTGCTGCGCCGAAGTCTAGACCGAACTCAAAGACCATTTGCTATCATTGCAAGGAAACTGGTCTCTGGAAGAGGAACTGTAGCAAGTGGCTTGCAGAGCATGGCAAGAAGGTCAGGAATACTGCTTCAGGCAAAGGTACACTTGTTGCATATGCTATAGACTTTTACCTTGCTGACATACCTAGCAGCTCTTCGGTATTTGATACCGGATCGGTTGTTCACATTTGCAACTTGATGCAGGGGCTGGTAATAGAGGCAAAGGTGTCCCGATGTTTCGATGAGATGGTGGCTATCGTTTTCTGTGGGAGTCGACCTTGACGATCCGATTACGAACGTGCGAGACGTCGCGCCTTAGCAATCGCTAAACCAACGTCCGAGGGTTATGGACCACGCCGGAGCACGATCAACCTGACCACGAGGGTCTGTTTCCTGCAAGAAAACAAAGAACAAGCAAGAAACTGATATTGCAATCTGGATATTGCGAATATAAGATGAAAGCTTTATTGATCAAGGTGGGGTTCTGTGACGCCTTGGTCTGGTCGTTGAACACAAACGAAGTACGCGAAGTTGCAGCTATGGTGAACTTTTAATCTAAACAAAACCCAAAGTCTAAACGATGCCCTAAGGGCTGTATATATGGAGGAGAGAGGGGGAATTTCGTGGCCCTTGGTGGAGGGGTCCAAAACCAACCCTAACTCTTGTTTCCCCACCCATACGGACTCTAAAAACAACCTATACTTAAGTACTTCGAAAATACATGGGCCTGGCCCAATAATAAGGTGACGCAACACCTAAAATAGCCTCCGGACGAAATTTATGAAGTGGCATTTTGTATATTTCATCCCATGCTTCATGCACTCATTACGGTGGCTTCAAAGTCCTGGAATCATCACTTGTAACTCCGTTCTTGTTCCCCTTGCGCATGCCATAATCTCCATGCTTGAACTTGCTCCAAGGTTCATCTTTCTTGTCCAAGCTAGGACCTTCATTTGTAAGCAAAACAAATGTATCCAATTTAGGCAGCATCATATTCTCATGAACGTTAGAATCGTTACCAAGAAACGAAAGTACCTGATAATTCAATTGGCGTGCGCGAGCTCTAGTAATCGGTCCAGTATGTATAGCAGCAAGGGTTGTGGGTGTAACAATGGTATTGATGTCCTCATCATCCTCCCCTTCTTGAAATGAAGTCGTCCTCGACGAAAGTTCATCGTCCTCACCCAAATAAGGCTTGAAATCTACAATGTTAAAAGTGGGACTAACCCCAAAATCTGCAGGCAGCTCAAGTTTATATGCATTATCATTTATTTTCTCTAACACCTTAAAAGGACCATTAGCACGTGGCATTAGCTTTGATTTGCGCAAATTAGGAAATCTATCCTTACGCAAATGTAACCAAACAAGATCTCCAGGTGCAAACACAACATTTTTTCTACCCTTATCTCCAGCAAGTTTATATTTAACATTCATACGCTCAATGTGTTCCTTAGTTAACTCATGCATTTTTAAAATCAATTCAACACGTTCTTTAGCATCAAAATTAACCTTCTCCGAAGATGGAAGAGGCAACAAATCAATATGTGCACGAGGCAGGAAACCATACACAATTTCAAAAGGGCACATCTTAGTATTAGAATGCAATGAACGATTATAAGAAAATTCAATATGAGGCAAGCATTCTTCCCACATTTTCTTGTTATTCTTCAAAACAGCCTTAAGCATAGTAACAATGTTCTATTGACTACTTCAGTTTGTCCATCAGTTTGGGGGTGACAAGTAGTACTAAAAAGTAGCTTAGTCCCCAACTTAGCCCATAAACATCTCCAAAAGTGGCTAAGAAATTTAGTATCACAATCTGAAACAATAGTATTTGGCACACCAAGCAAGCGAATAATTTCACAAAAGAACAGATCGGCAACATTAACAGCATCATCGCTTTTCTGACATGGTATAAAGTGTGCCATTTTCGAGAACCTATCCACAACAACAAATATGCTATCCCCTCCCCTTCTTTGTTCGAGGTAAACCTAAAACAAAGTCCATAGATATATCCTCCCAAGGAACACTACATACAGGCAAAGGCATATATAAACGATGATGATTGAGTCGTGACTTAGCTTTTTGACATGTAGTGCAGCGAGCAACAAAACACTCAACATCCCATCTCATCTTTGGCCAAAAGAAATGTGTAGCAAGTATATCCTCCGTCTTCTTGACGCTAAAGTGTCCCATTACATGTGTAGCTGGAATGCATAGCTTGTTAGCATGAAACACAAATCCATCGTTAAGAACGAACTTGTTCCAAGTTCTCCCTTCCTTACAATTCTGCAATACATCTTTAAATTCAGCATCATGAACATATTGATCTTTGATGGTCTCCAAACCAAATATTTTAAAGTCAAGTTGTGAAAGCATAGTATAACGACGAGACAATGCATCAACAATAACATTTTCTTTACCCTTCTTGTGTTTAATGACATAAGGGAAAGTCTCAATGAATTCAACCCATTTAGCATGTCTATGGTTCAGTTTTGCTTGACTTTTAATGTGTTTCAAAGATTCATGATCATAATGTATAACAAATGCCTTGGGCCATAAATAATGTTGCCATGTTTCTAAGGTCCGAGCAAGAGCATATTATTCTTTATCATAAGTAGAATAGTTCAGACTAGGCCCACTCAATTTTTCAGAAAAGTATGCAACAGGTTTGCCATCTTGCAATAACACACCTCCTAATCCAATTCCACTAGCATCACATTCAAGCTCAAAAGTCTTATTGAAATTAGGAAGTTGGAGTAAAGGAGCATGTGTCAACTTATCTTTCAATACCGTGAAGGCTTCTTCCTGTGCGGTACCTTAAACAAAAGGCACATCCTTCTTTGTAAGCTCGTTGAGAGGTGCAACAATGGTGCTGAAATCTCTCACAAAACGCCTATAGAAACCAGCGAGGCGAAGGAAACTCCTCACTTGTGTGACCGTTTTGGGCTGCGGCCAACTCTCAATAGCTTCAATCTTGGCTTTATCAACTTCAATTCCCCGTGGAGTAACAACATAGCCAAGAAAAGATACTTGGTCGGTGCAAAAGGTGCACTTTCCAAGGTTACCAAACAAACATGCATCACATAGAGAATTAAAAACAACACGTAAATGTTCCAAATGTTCCTCCAAAGATTTGCTATAAATCAATATGTCATCAATGTAAACTACCATAAATCGTCCAATGAAAACACGTAAAACTTCGTTCATTAACCTCATGAAAGTACTAGGTGCATTAGTAAACCCAAAAGGCATGACTAACCCCTCATATAATCCAAACTTAGTTTTAAATGTTGTTTTCCATTCATCTCCCAATTTCATACGAATTTGATGGTATCCACTATGCAAATCAACTTTTGAAAATATTGTAGAGCCACTCAATTCATCAAGCATATCATCTAGCCTAGGAATAGGATGACGATAATGAATAGTAATATTATTAATGCCTCTACAATAAACGCACATACACGACGTACCATGCTTTTTTGGCACTAAAATGATAGGAACAGCACAAGGACTAAGGGATTCGCGTATATAACCTTTGTCGAGCAGTTCTTGTACTTGACGCATAATGTCCTTCGTTTCCTCTGGATTGGTACGGTATGGTGCACGGTTGGGTAATGATGCACCGGCAATTAAGTCAATTTGATGCTCAATACCTCGAATAGGTGGTAATCCCGGTGGCACGTCTTGTGGAAAGACGTCAGCGAACTCCTGCAAAATGTTAGTGACAGCAGGAGGCAAAGAGGAAGGCACGTCCTTGAATGAAAATAATGCCTCTTTGCACACAAAAGCATAGCAAACAGATTTGCTAAAATCTAGATCATCAATATCAGATTTGGTGGCAAGTAAACATGCACTTTTCAATTTAATTTCAGAAGCAACACTAGATTGTTTATTATTAGGCTGCATTTGTTGCTCAAATTCTTTTGCCACAATTGGATTTTCACTCTTATTTTTCTCCTATTTTTCTTTATTAGCTCTATTAATATCATGTTTCAAAATGGAATCAGGAGTCATAGGAAGCAAAGTAATATTTTTATCCATATGAACAAGAGTATACTGATTGTTTCTACGATGGTGTACAGAATTTTTATCAAATTGCCATGGTCGACCAAGTAATAAGGAACATGCTTGCATAGGTACCACATCACAATCAACATAATCAACATATGTAGAGATACTAAAATGCACACGAACAGTACGTGTTACCTTAACCTTGCCGCTGTTGTTGAACCATTGGATGTAGTAAGGATGTGGATGTGGTCTTGTGGTCAGAGATAGCTTCTCCACCATCTCCATGCTAGCCAAGTTATTGCAACTCCCTCCATCTATGATCACGCGAATAGAATGTTCCTTCACAACTCCCTTTGTATGGAACAAATTATGCCTCTGATTTTATCAGCTTGTATAACCTGCACACTCAAATCACGTTGAGCAACTAAACATTCATACCTGTCAGCATCTTCAGGAGCCATGTATTGCGTCTCATGATCAGAATCGTCTCCCCCGTGTTCGTCATGTGTAATAAGAGCCAAAGTCTCCTCATCATAGTCACTAGCGAACTCATACCCACCATCCTCAGTAACAATCATCACACGCTTAGATGGGCATTCTCTCGCATAATGACATCCACCCTTGCAACGTCGACAAATAATATCATGTGTTTGCCTTGTTGATGCCATGGATGAAGAAGAGCTCTTTGCAGGCCCAGAAGGTGTGCTCTTGGCAGATAGTGGTGATTGTGCCTGCTTTATTGTTTCACGGTTGGAGGTGGCAGCCGACGGACGTGTCGGTGTAGCAGAACGTGTGGAAGTAGATGATGCATGTGGTGTCCATGATGAAGGTCGACCTGCAGAAAAGTTAGTCCGCTCCAATGCCTGTCGATCCTGCACTTCACGTTCAGCTTTACAAGCAAGATGGAATAAACGAGTGATATTAGTATACTCCTTATACTCTAGAATGGTCTGAATCTCTCTATTTAATCCACCCCTAAAACGTGCAAGCATAGCTTCATTCTCCTCAACAATACCACATCTAATCATGCCAGTTTGCAATTCCTGATAATATTCTTCTACAGAATTTTTTCCTTGTCTTAATCGCTGCAATTTTTGAAGTAATTCATGTTGATAATATGGTGGAACCCAACGAGTACGCATAGCAGTTTTCAAAGCAGCCCAAGTAGCTGGAATAGGATATAATCTACAATGTTCAGACCACCAGACACATGCAAAGCTAGTGAAAGCACAAACAGCAGCAGGAACACGTCTCTCCTCAGGATATTGTAAACATGTAAATCATTGTTCAGTTTCTAACTCCCAAGTAAGATATATATCAGGAACATATCTACCCTCAAATGGTGGAATATTCAATTTCAGTTTAGGGAGATGGTCATGATCTCGTACCTGAGGGGGAGCCCTAACATTGCCATTATTTGCATGTGGACAACCTGGTGGTTGTGGTGCTGGTGGTTGCACGTAGTTCTGATTTTGATCAACCTCATCCTTGTAATCTCCCACATAATCATCCTCCTCCACATCAGCAGCAGGAGCCACAGAAGTATCAACAACAGCACCAGCAGTTTGGCCAGGCTGAAGAGGGACACGGCTTGCTCGGCGGAGGGCTATTTCCCGACGTGGAGGTAGTCGGTGTTGTTGCTGTTGGTGCAGAGGTACGGCAGGAGCAGCCGGTGGTGGAAAACGCGAAAGCAATTCAGCAAACTTGTTATCGAGGTTCGTTTCAAACGTCTTCTCCATGCCATCTATCTTCTCCATGGCCTCCTCAAATCTGTTTAGCACATCTTCCACCTGTCCACTCATCATTTGCTGAAACTTATCATGTAACTCTTTGTTCGTCATGTTCTCCCAGTCAATCGCATCGGGTTGTGATCCTGCCATGGTTAGCAGCAATAGAAACACACAAGAATATGAACCTATAGACTACTAGAAAACGGCGGTGGTGGAGTGTCACAAATCCGTCAAGCAAATCTCAAATTCTTACCAGTTCTTACCCAGCAGAAGGCGGTGATCGGCAACCGTCGTAGTCAAAACTCTCAAAGCTTGGATAGAGCGATTACCAGGGAGAGTCAAATGCACGACGTAGATATATGTGGAGCTCTGAAGGCTTATAATATGGTAGCAAAAGGGGTCAGCAATAATCAATTCAGAGATGCAAAGTTGAATAAACGCTCAAGGACGGTACTGTGCTGGTCCTAGGCTAGACCGTGCTAGAGATGCGAGCCTAGAACACTAACAAAATCACGGCGCTGCACGTAAACAAGGAAAAATCACACTCTGGAACTTTTTTTCGCTATTTTTTTTCGGGCTCCTTTTTTTCGCGCTCCTCTTTTTTTTGCGTAAAATCACTATAATGGCGAGTGTCTCAAAACTCTTCCCTCGTCAAGCTGATAGGATGAGCACGAAATTTTTTTTCACTTTTTTTTCGGAAATCAGGGCAGCGATGACGAAAAAGTGCGACAAAAATCACTATGATGGCACGTGGCTCAAAAGACTCAGAAAATCCTAAAAATAGGATAGCGAAAAAAATTTGGTCGTCGAAATTTTGGCCTAAAAACTGCCCGGGGGTCTCCAGAGTTTGTCCTGAAAGTGCGACAATTTTTTTTCCGAGACCTACGCAGGCAAGGAAACACGAATTGGAATTTAGATTGATCTCAAAAACAAACCTAATATGAGAAGAACTCGGATTGGTGGTGGATATATGGTTGTTGTATATGGCAGCGGTGGTGGTATGTGGATACAGATTGGTGGTGGTATATGGATACGGATTGGTGGTGGTATATGGATACAGATTCAGAGCGGTGGCGGATAAGCAATGGTGGTAGATGGCAAGGCGATGATGATGGTGCGGCAGTGGTGTGACAACTTATGACCAGAACTCGAAACTCTAAAAGACTTGGTTCGGATATGATGAACTAACCCTATTTTTTGTGGCTTTTTCGTGGACTGTAGGTATGAAGAATAGACTCGATCTAATCTACGAAAAACTGTAAAATCTCACCGAGCAACCTGGAAATCTGATACCACTTAATAGAGGCAAAGGTGTCCCGATGTTTCGATGAGATGGTGGCTATCGTTTTCTGTGGGAGTCAACCTTGACGATCCGACTACGAACGTGTGAGACGTCGCGCCTTAGGAATCGCTAAACCAACTTCCGAGGGTTATTGACCACGCCGGAGCACGATCAACCTGACCACGAGGGTATGTTTCCTGCAAGCAAACAAAGAACAAGCAAGAAACTGAGATTGCAATCTAGATATTGCGAATATAAGATGAAAGCTTTATTGATCAAGGTGGGATTCTGTGACACCTTGGTCTGTGCGTTGAACACAAACGAAGTACGCGAAGTTGCAGCTATGGCGAACTTTTAATCTAAACAAAACCCAAAGTCTAAACGATTCCCTAAGGGCTGTATATATGGAGGAGAGAGGGGGAATTTCGTGGCCCTTGGTGGAGGGGTCCGAAACCAACCCTAACTCTTGTTTCCCCACACATACGGACTCTAAAAACAATATATACTTAAGTACTTCGAAAATACATGGGCCTGGCCCAATAATAAGGTGACGCAGCACCTAAAATAGCCTCTGGACAAAATTTATGAAGTGGCAGTTTGTATATTTCGTCCCATGCTTCATGCACTCATTATGGTGGCTTCAATGTCCTGGAATCATCACTTGTAACTCTGTTCTTGTTCCCCTTGCACATGCCATCATCTCCATGCTTGAACTTGCTCCAAGGTTCATCTTTCTTGTCCAAGCTAGGCCCTTCATTTGTAAGAAAAACAAATGTATCCAATTTAGGTAGCATCATATTCTCATGAACATTAGAATCGTTACCAAGAAACGAAAGTACCTGATAATTCAATTGGCGTGCGCGAGCTCTAGTAATTGGTCCAGTATGTATAGCAGCAGGGGCTATGGGTGTAACAATGGTATTGATGTCCTCATCAGCTGGTAAGAACTAGGCGTGTGGCGCAAGGGGAGATTGACATCAGGGTCGGCAACAAAGCAATAGGTGCTATGTTGGAGGCCCTTCATTTTGGAATTGAATAATTGTTATTACATTCCTACACTTAGTCGGGACATTATTTCTGCCTCATGCTTGATGAGTCAGGGTTATGAATTCAATTTAAAGGACAATGGTTGTTCCATTTATTTGAATGGTATGTTCCACGGCAATGCACCCATTGTTGATGGGTTATTTATATTGAATCTAGACCAGGAACCAGTCTATAACATGAATGTCAAGACGCATAATCCTAATGAGATAAATTTGACATACTTCTGGCATTGCCGGCTTGGACACATTAGTCTGAAATGCATGAAGAAGCTCCATGATGATGGACTCCTAATTTCGACCGACTTTGGGTCATTCGAGACATGCGAATCATGCTTTCTCGGCAAGATGACTAAGTCTCCTTTCGAAAGAGTTGTGAGAGGGCATCCGAGCTATTGGAACTGATACACAGTGATGTGTGTGGACCAATGAGCACAACTACCAGAGGTGTCTATCAGTACTTCGTGACTTTTACCGACGACTTGAGTAGATATGGATATATCTATCTGATGAGGCACAAGACGAAGACTTTTGAAAAGTTCAAAGAGTTTCAAAATGTGGTTGCGAATCAGCTCGGCAAGACTATAAAAGTAGAGGTATAGTACCTCAGCTCACACCTCCGGGTACGCCACAGAGAAACGGTGTATCGGAACGGAGGAATCGTACCTTGTTGGACATGGTTCGATCTATGATGAGCAAGTCGGATTTACCCTTGTCATTCTGGGGACACTACAAAAAAATACACTTTCGTGATGACACGTGTTTGTCACAGTAGGTCACGTTTTTTGTCATGCATGTACATCCATGACAAATCTTTGACAGAATCAAGATAGTCATACCTATGCTGTCGTAGAAGTGTTCCATGACATTACCAAAATTATCATCACGGAAGTGTCCACTTCCATGACGATAAATCGCGCGTCACAGAATTGCTTTCGTCAGGGGTGACCAACGCGTGGCATCCACTGTAATGGAATGCAGTTAAGCTATCGGGTCCGGTTTTGGATCCGATAACCCGTTAACAACCTCGACCAATGGGGATTTTCCACGTGTAAAATCATCATTGGCTGGAGGAAACATGTGTCGGCTCACTGTTGGGACAGATGTCATCCACTCATTGGACCCAAAGCGCCTATGATACGCCGACACGTGGCACGGCCCAACAGAGGCCCATTCCTGTGAAAAGGCCGGCCCGTTTGACTTGGTCAAAAGGTGGCGGGCCTACCCACGGCAAGCCTGTTAACAGCCTGTTCGCATATAGCCCATTTACAGCCCGCTATCCCAGGGCCCGTTTACGGCCTATCCGAAGTAGGCCCAGTAGCGTCATCTGGGCCATCCAATATAATTCCAGCCCATTTTAACTTCCGGCTCATGTATGGCCCATGACATCTTTCGGCCCATATGAGGCCCTTAGTAACCCTCGACCCCTTAACGGCCCATCGTAAAACTGGCCCGTAATGAACAGTGTATCACTTTATACCCATTAATGGCCCATTATTTCGTTGGGCCATTTCCATCCCATGATATCTTTCGGCCTTCTCAGGGCCCATTTATTCTTGGCCTCATTTCCAGCAATCAGTTACTTGCGGCCCGTTACTCTCATTTTCTGCTTGTGGGCCAAATTCAGCCCGTGGTTACAGTTGGCCCGTTTGTGGGACGTTTATACGTTGGGCCGTTTTCATGTCAAAAAAACCCCTTGGGCTGTTTTCATAGAGTTATCAAATATGGCCAATAAACAACCCTTATTGTCCATGAATAGTATGACCCATGATTGGCGAAATGACAATACGCCCCGTAAAAGGCCCATGTTTCCTACGGCCCGTAAAAGGCCCATGGATCGTACGACCCATAGAAGGCCCACGGATCCTATGGCACGGATAGAATGCCAATGGATCCTACGGCCCGTAGAAGGCCCATGGATCATATGGCCCGCAGGAGGCCCATGGTTACAACAGTCCGTGTGTTGCCATGATTATTTTGGCCTAGTTTCCAAAATAGGTTATTGTGGCCACTAGAAAAACACAGAAAAAGAACTGCAGTGACTACAAGCAAACAACTAAACAAGACAATAAGGAAATAAATAAGCAAGCAATTAACGCTAGCCTATTACTAGAGCATACCTGTTAATTGTATACACAATTGAAATTGAAATCAACAGAGCTATTGATAAGAGCAAGCCTGTTAAAGAAACATGCATGAACATACCTGCTGTGCCATTGAAGTTTTGATTGGATCCTTCAATTTAAAAATAAGTTTGTATGAGTAAATACAGTGATACAAGAGCAAAGCAGTATGCACGATAGAAATCATAGTTAAAAAAAGGCGCGCCTAAGCGAGCGCTTAAGCACGCCTAGGCTCTAGGCGTTGGCGAAACGCATTGCGCATAACTATGCTTAATTTGTGCATAACTGCGCATAAGCATGCGCTTTGGCCAGTAAAGCGCAAGGCAGTGGCAAGACACACAATTAACGCCTAGCGCTTTTTTGAACTATGATAGCAATGGAATCTTAAATTAAAACAGTTGTTCTTTAGGTTTAGGCACTTGTTCTACATGAAAAGAGTACAGTAAGACGCAAGAATATAGTACTTAAAAATAGAAAATGAGCTCATAGACCTTCCCGCATTCTTGGTTCGGGACCAGTACAGGACAAGGCGTTCCCAGTCATCATGTAGTAAATCTGTCTCGGGAGAACGTAAGGGAATTTGATGAGTTTCTTTGCCGGTGAAGTACGTTTTCTTCAAGTAATTCCGATACTGCCACCAAGCATTCTTGAAGATAGCAGAGGTATTAGCACAGGTTACCTCATCCTAAGTTTCCAAATTGGTCCTTCTCTATAGAGAAAAATGGGAAAATTTGTTGTATTATAACCATCATGGAGGTAGGATGTATGGGACAAAGCAAAGTAATTGCCATGAATAACATTACTTACACATAACTCCTGGACAAACACCCGCAATTGGCATTTGTCGGTCTTCTAGGAACGGGGGTACCCGGACTTGCCTGCCTGCGGCCCAGGGCGTGGCTGGGCTAGCAGGTTTGTACGGCCCATCTTCATCGACAAGACATTCAAGACCCTCGTGAGGGGCCAAGCCTCGCGGGGCGGACGACGCAAGACCTCCTCAAGAGCGGCCTCGCCAGGCAGGCTTACGAGGGGCAGAGAGACTAAGGCAAGGTAAACCTCGTGAGGCCCTCGTGACGTGAGCCATGACGAATGAGACCAGGCGGGCGCTAGCGCGCGCAACATCCTTGTTTCCTCTTTGGTGCTAAGGGGGCAAGCGCAGGCGCGGAGTACCGAGGCATCAAGCAAAGGTTTCCATATTGGTGCAACAATACCAGGACCAGAAGGACGGCAAGAGGGAGGTCACCATGGAGCCCAAGACTGCGTCATCACCAGAGCCTTTTGCAGGCGAAGACCACCTTTTGTCAGGATAGCTTGTACTAGCTGTCCCCTTTCGAATTGGCCGTTGTGGGATTCCTTCCCGCTCAATATTTGGGGAGAGGACCAAGGCCTCTATAAATAGGACTAGCCACCACCATAGGCCACGACGGATCATCAAGATCATCCCCAACCACACAAGCACACCAAGCACAAGAACACATCAACCTCAGGAGGTTGTTCTTCCCCTTGGACTATTCATCATTAGCCCAAGAGGCAATCCACCACCACCACACTAGAGTAGGGTATTACACCACAACGGTGGCCCGAACCAGTATCAATCTTGTGTCTTTCTATGTTGAGAGTTGGTCGTGTTTGTCTACGAGATATTAGAGAGCTAGGGCATGGATCGATAGGGAGAAAACCTTCGCGCGCACCCCAGTGTTCGAACCTCAAGGGTCTGCCGGAACCCTAGATCCGATATTTGGCACGCGCAGGTAGGGGTGCGTCGTAGCTTCTCATCTGTTGATCTGCGCTCCGTCGCCATCGCGCTACGACCACATGGCAGGCGCCCTGCCGCCGACTCTGATGACCAGCGTAGACGACGGGGCTAGGGGGCTCCGAGCCCTAGCCCCCCCTGCAGCAGGGGCAGTGGCCTCCCAAGTTGAAGCCGGAGATGCCGCCGCACTACAACGGCGCGGCGGAACCGTCAGCCTTCCTCCGGGTGTATGAGGAGGCCGTCCCCGAAGCCGGGGGTGATGACAAGGTCATGGCCAACTGGCTTCCCATGGCCCTTGCCGGTGCGCCGCGCGCCTGGCTTCTCAACCTTCCAGGATCCACGGTGGCATCCTGGGAGGAGCTCCGTGACCTCTTTACTACACGCTATGCTGCACCGATGCACCAGGAGGTCGCGGCCCTACTAGGCGGCTCGCAGGCGCCGCCTTCAGAGTGCCACATCAAGCCGTTCCTCCGCCAAATCGGTGCCGCTTTCGCACGCTCGGGGGCTCCGCCGGGCTGGGCCGCGCCTGAGGCCGGTCTCACCTTGAGCTCAGAATACCACCCCATCACCACCACCTGCTCAGGCATGCTCCCAATGCTTTGCACGCCCACCATCTGCGACGTGGCCGTCACCAAGACCCTCATCGACGGCGGCGCCCGCCTCAACTTGCTGTCCGTGGAGGCCTTCAACCTTCTTCATGTGCCACTCGAGCGGCTCGGCCTCAGCAAGCCTTTCTCGGGAGTTGGCGGTGGCGCTGCCCGCTCCTTGGGGAAGATCCGCCTCCCCGTTACCTTCGGCACGCGCGACAACTACCGCACCGAGCTGGTCAACTTCGACATCGCCCGTATCGGCCTCCCGTACAACGCCATCCTCTGGTACCCGCCTTGGAAGCAAAGGCGTCCTCACCGTCAAGGGGGACGCCAAGGAGGCTGTTATGGCACTCAAACTTGCCCTCAGGACCGCCGTGGCTGCGAAGCCCATTGGCGCCGGTACCACCGAGGCCAAGGAGGCCGCACCAACCAAGAAGAAGCAGTTGTTCACCCAAGACAAGGAAGAAACCAACCGGTTAACGAGGACGACCCCACAGGAGCCACCTTCACCGTAGGCGCCAGCCTCGACCACAGCCAAGAGGAACCATTGGTGAAGTTCTTGCGCGCAAAAAAGGAAATATTCGCATGGGAGCCCCATCAGCTGGTGTGGTTCCCGAGAGAGGTGATTCAGCACCACTTGTGGGTATGCCCCAATGTGCTGCACGTGAAGCAGCGAGCGAGGTGGTAGTCCACGGAGAAGCAGGCCTTCATCGTCCAAGAGACCCGCAAGCTGGAGGCGGCAGGTGCCATTCGTGAGGTACCCTGAATGGCTGGCGAACCCAGTCGTGGTGCCGAAGAAAGGCGCGAAGGAGCGAATGTGCATCGACTTCACCAACCTCAACAATGCGTGCCCACAAGATCCATTCCCTCTCCCGCGCATTGACCAGATCGTCGACTCCACCGCCCAGTGCGACCTACTATGCTTCCTGGATGCGTTCTCAGGGTACCACCAAATCAAGATGGCAGTGGAAGATGTAGAGACGACAGCCTTCCTGACCCCGTGTGGGGTATACTGTTACACCTGCATGCCCTTCGGGCAGCACAACACGGGCGCAACCTTCCAGCGGCTGATGCACAACGCTTTAGGGCGGCAGCTCGGGAGAAACACAGAGGCCTACGTTGATGAGATTGTGGTGAAGTCTCGGGAGGAGAGAACCTTGATCCAAGACTTGGAGGAGATCTTTGAGAGCCTGTGCCCGGTGAACTTGCGGCTTAACCCGGAGAAGTGCGTCTTCGGCGTCCCTTCCGGCAAGCTGCCGGGATTCCTCGTATCACACAGAAGGATCGAGGCAGACCCGAAGAAGATCAAGGCCATCAAGGGCATGAGCCCGCCGCAGACCCTCAAGGAAATGCAGAACCTGGTTGGTCGGGTGACTGCATTGGGACGCATCATCTCCAAGCTGGGAGAGCGCGCCTTACCCTTCTTCAAGCTGATGAAGAAGAAGGGCCCGTTCGAGTGGACTCCGGAGGCCGACCGAGGCTTCCAAGGTCTCAAGAGATATCCGACCAGCCCACCGGTGCTGGTGGCGCCACGACCTCTCGAGCCTCTAGTACTCTATCTTGCCACCACCACATACTCCGCCAGCGCTGCGCTGGTTGCCACCACATATCCGCCGCCATCACACCAATCCGAGTCCACCTGCAACATATATCTGCCACCAGTCCGAGTTCCACCAGATTCATCTCCGCCACCAGTCCGAGTTGCACCAGATTCATCTCCGCCACCAGTCCTATTCCGAGTCCAGTATTTTGTTACTCTGTTTTAGATTTCCAGATCATGCCATACTCCGAGTCGTGACAGAGAAGGACTCCCCAACTTCCGAGCCATCCGCAGAAGAAAAATAGTTCCAGTTTAAAAAAAACTAAGTCTAGAAAATTCTGGCTAGGCAGTTTTTAGGACATTTGTACACTTTTTCAAAAAAAAATTGTTGCGGAGCAAAAAAAACAAAAAAGAGGAAAAAAATGTAAAAAAAGAGAGGAAAAAAAGTGAAAAAAAAGAAAAAAATTCAGAGTGTGCTCCTCCCTTGTTTACGTGCAGCGCCGTGATTTTGTTAGTGTTCTAGGCTCGCGTCTCTAGTACGGTCTAGCCTAGGACCAGCACAGTATCGTCGTTGAGCGTTTATTCAACTTTGCATCTCTTAATTGATTATTGCTAATCTTTTGCTACCAAATATAAAAAAGAGGAAAAAGTGGAAAAAAAGTGGAAAAAAAGAAAAAAATTCAGAGAGTGCTCCTCCATTTTTTTACGTGCAGCGCCGTGATTTTGTTAGTGTTCTAGGCTCGCGTCTCTAGCACGGTCTAGCCTAGGACTAGCACAGTACCATGTTGAGCGTTTATTCAACATTGCTTCTCTGAATTGATTATTGCTGACCCTTTTTGCTACCATATTATAAGCCTTCCCAGCTCCACATACATCTACATCGTGTGTTTGACTCTCCCTGGTAATCGCTCTATCCAAGCTTTGTGAGTTTTGACTACATCGGTTGCCGATCACCGCCTGCTGTTGGGTAAGAACTGGTAAGAATTTGAGATTTTCTTGACGGATTTGTGACACCCGCCACCACCACCACTTGTTAGTAGTCTGTACGATCATATTCTTATGTGTTTCTATTGCTGCTAACCATGCCAAGATCACAAGCCGATGAGACCGACTGAGAGAACTTGACGAACAAGGAGCTTCATGATAAGTTTCAGCAAATGATGAGTGGACAGGTGCAAGATGTGCTAAACAGATTTGACGAGGCCATGGAGAAGATAGTTGGCATGGAGAAGACGTTTGAAACAAAGCTCGATAACCATTTTGCTGAATTGCTTTCGCGTTTTCCACCACCACCACCGGCTGCACCTGCCGCACCTCTGCAACAACAACGACGACGACTACCTCCACGTCAGGAAACAGCCCTCTGTCGAGCGAGCCGTGTCCCTCTTCAGCCTGGCTAAACTGCTGGTGCTACTATTGATACTTCTGTGGCTCCTGCTGCTGATGTGGAGGAGGATGATTATGTGGGAGATTACGAGGATGAGGTTGATCAAAATCAGAACTACGTGCAACCACCAGCACCAGAACCACCAGGTCGTCCACATGCAAATAATGGCAATGTTAGGGCTCCCCCTCAGGTACGAGATCATGACCATCTCCCTAAACAGAAATTGAATATTCCACCATTTGAGGGTAGATATGTTCCTGATATATATCTTACTTGGGAGGTAGAAACTGAACAACGATTTACATGTTTACAATATCCTGAGGAGAGACGTGTTCCTACTGCTGTTTGTGCTTTCACTAGCTTTCCATGTGTTTGGTGGTCTGAACATTATTGATTATATCCTGTTCCAGCTACTTGGGCTGCTTTGAAAACTGCTATGCGTACTCATTGGGTTCCACCATATTATCAACGTGAATTACTTCAAAAATTGCAGAGCTTAAGACAAGGAAAAAATTTGGTAGAAGAATATTATCAGGAATTACAAACTGGCTTGATTAGATGTGGTATTGTTGAGGAGAATGAAGCTATGCTTGCACGTTTTCTGGGTGGATTAAATAGAGAGATTCATACCATTCTAGACTATAAGGATTATAATAATATCACTCGTTTATTCCATCTTGCTTGTAAAGCTGAACGTGAAGTGCAGGATCGATAGGCATTGGCGCAGACTAACTTTTCTGCAGGTCGACCTTCATCATGGACACCACGTGCATCATCTAGTTCCACATGTTCTGCTACACCGGCACCTCCATCGGCTGCCACCTCCAACCGTGATACAACAAAGCAGGCACAATCACCACTATCTGCCAAGAGCACACCTTCTGGGCCTGCAAAGGGTTCTTCTTCATCCATGGCATCAACAGGGCAAACACATGATATTATTTGTCGACATTGCAAGGGTGGAGGTCATTATGCGAGAGAATGCACATCTAAGCGTGTGATGATTGTTACTGAGGATGGTGGGTATGAGTCTGCTCGTGACTATGATGAGGAGACTTTGGCTCTTATTACACATGAAGAACACGGTGGAGATGATTCTGATCATGAGACGCAATACATGGCTACTGAAGATGCTGACAGGTATGAATGTTTAGTTGCTCAACGTGTTTTGAGTGTGCAGGTTACACAAGCTGAGCAAAATCAAAGGCATAATTTGTTCCATACAAAGGGAGTTGTGAAGGAACATTCTATTCACGTCATCATAGATGGAGGGATCTAAAACAAGTTGGCTAGCATGGAGATGGTGGAGAAGCTATCTCTCACCACAAGACCACATCCACATCCTTACTACATCCAATTGTTAAACAACAGCGGCAAGGTTAAGGTAACACGTACTGTTCTCTACATATGCTGATTATGTTGATTGTGATGTGGTACCTAATAAAGAAAAACAGGAGAAACATAAAGCAAAACAGGAGAAAAATAAGAGTGAAAATCAGATTGTGGCAAAAGAATTTGAGCAACAAATGAAGCCTAATAATAAACAATCTACTGTTGCTTCAGAAATTAAATTGAAAAGTGCATGTTTACTTGCCACCAAATCTGATATTGATGAGCTAGATTCTAGCCAATCTGTTTGCTATGCTTTTGTGTGCAAAGAGGCATTATTTTCATTCAAGTACGTGCCTTACTCTTTGCCCCCTGCTATCACTAACATTTTGCAGGAGTTCGCTGACGTCTTCCCACAAGATGTGCCACCGAGATTACCACCTATTCGAGGGATTGAGCATAAAATTGACTTAATTCTCCGTGCATCGCTACCCAACCGTGCACCGTACCGTACCAATCCAGAGGAGGCGAAGGAGATTATGCGTCAAGTACAGGATCTGCTCGACAAAGGTTATATATGTGAATCTCTTAGTCCTTGTGTTGTTCCTATTATACTAGTGCCTAAAAAGGATGGTACGTCGCGTATGTGTGTTGATCGTGGAGGCATTAATAATATTACTATTCGTTATCGTCATCCTATTCCTAGGCTAGATGATATGCTTGATGAATTGAGTGGCTCTACAATATTCTCCAAAGTTGATTTGCGTAGTGGATACCATCAAATTCGTATGAAATTGGGAGATGAATGGAAAATAGCATTTAAAACTAAGTTTGGTTTATATGAGTGGTTGGTCATGCCTTTTGGGTTAACTAATGCACCTAGTACTTTCATGAGACTAATGAACGAAGTTTTACGTGCTTTCATTCGACGATTTGTGGTAGTCTATTTTGATGATATACTGATTTATAGCAAATTTTTGGAAGAACATTTGGAACTTTTACGTGCTATTTTTAATGCTCTACGTGATGCACATTTGTTTGGTAACCTTGGGAAGTGCACCTTTTGCACCGACCGAGTATCTTTTCTTGGCTATGTTGTTACTCCATAGGGAATTGAAGTTGATAAAGCCAAGATTGAAGCTATTGAGAGTTGGCCGCAGCCCAAAACGGTCACACAAGTGAGGAGTTTTCTTGGACTCACTGGTTTCTATAGGCGTGTTGTGAGAGATTTTAGCACCATTGCTGCACCTCTCAATGAGCTTACAAAGAAGGATGTGCCTTTTGTTTGGGGTATCGCACAGGAAGAAGCCTTCATGGTATTGAAAGATAAGTTGACACATGCTCCTTTACTCCAACTTCCCGACTTTAATAAGACTTTTGAGCTTGAATGTGATGCTAGTGGAATTGGATTTGGAGGTGTGTTATTACAAGATGGCAAACCTGTTGCATACTTTTGTGAAAAATTGAGTGGGCCTAGTCTAAACTATTCTACTAATGATAAAGAATTATATGCTCTTGTTCGGACTTTAGAGACATGGCAACATTATTTATGGCCCAAAGAATTTGTTATACATTCTGATCATGAATCTTTGAAACATATTAAAAGACAAGCTAAACTGAATCGTAGACATGCTAAATGGGTTGAATTCATTGAGACTTTCCCTTATGTCATTAAACACAAGAAGGGTAAAGAAAATGTTATTGTTGATGCTTTGTCTTGTCGCTATACTATGCTTTCACAACTTGACTTCAAATTTTTTGGTTTGGAGACCATCAAAGATCAATATGTGCATGATCCTAATTTTAAAGATGTAATGCAGAATTGTAAAGAAGGAAGAACATGGAACAAGTTTGTTATTAATGATGGCTTTGTGTTCCGTGCTAACAAGCTATGCATTCCTGCTAGCTTTGTTCATCTTTTGTTGTTGCAGGAGGTGCATGGAGGAGGATTAATGGGACACTTTGGCGTGAAGACGACGGAGCACGTACTTGCTACACATTTATTTTGGCCAAAGATGAGACGGGATGTTGAGCGTTTTGTTGCTCGCTGCACTACATGTCAAAAAGCTAAGTCACGGCTCAATCCTCATGGGTTGTATATGCCTTTGCCTGTGCCTAGTGTTCCTTGGGAGGATATATCTATGGACTTTCTTTTAGGTTTACCTCAAACAAAGAAGGGGAGGGATAGCATAATTGTTGTCGTGGATAGATTCTCGAAAATGGCACACTTTATACCATGTCATAAAAGCGATGATGCTATTAATGTTGCTGATTTGTTCTTTCGTGAAATTATTCGCTTGCATGGTGTGCGAAATACTATTGTTTCAGATCCTGATACTAAATTTCTTAGCCACTTTTGGAGATGTTTATGGGCTAAGTTGGGGACTAAACTGCTTTTTAGTACTACTTGTCACCCCCAAACGGATGGTCAAACTGAAGTAGTCAATAGAACATTGTCTACTATGCTTAGGGCTGTTTTGAAGAATAATAAGAAAATATGGGAAGAATGCTTGCCTCATATTGAATTTGCTTATAATCGTTCGTTGCATTCTGCTACTAAGATGTGCCCTTTTGAAATTGTCTATGGTTTCCTACCTCGTGCACGCATTGATTTATTGCCTCTTCCATCTTCGGAGAAGGTTAATTTTGATGCTAAACAACGGGCTGAGTTGATCTTAAAAATGCATGAGTTAACTAAGGACAACATTGAGCGTATGAATGCTAAATATAAACTTGCTGGAGATAAGGGTAGAAAACATGTTGTCTTTGCACCTCGAGATCTTGTTTGGTTACATTTGCGTAAGGATAGGTTTCCTAATTTTCGCAAATCAAAGTTAATTCCACGTGCTGATGGTCCTTTTAAGGTGTTAGAGAAAATAAATGATAATCCATATAAACTTGAGCTGCCTGCAGATTTTGGGGTTAGTCCCACTTTTAACATTGCAGATTTGAAGCCTTATCTGGGTGAGGAAGATGAGCTTCCGTCGAGGACGACTTCATTTCAAGAAGGGGAGGATGATGAGGACATCAATACCATTGTTACATACACAGCCCCTACTACTACCTATACTGGACCAATTACTAGAGCTCGCGCACGCCAATTAAATTATCAGGTACTTTCATTTCTTGGTAATGATTCTAATGTTCATGAGAATATGATGTTGCCTATATTGGATACATTTGTTTGGCTTACAAATGAAGGGCCTGGCATGGATAAGAGTGATGAACATTGGAGCAAGAACAAGCATGGAGTTGATGGCATGCGCAAGGGGAACAAGAACGGAGTTACAAGTGATGATTTCAGGACATTGAAGCCACCATAATGAGTGCATGAAGCCTTGGACGAAATATACAAGATGCCACTTCATAAACTTCGTCCAGAGGCTATTCTAGGTGTTGTGTCACCTTATTATTGGGCCAGGCCCATGTAATTTCGAAATACATAAGTATAGGCTGTTTTTAGAGTCCGTATATGTGGGGAAACAAGAGATAGGGTTGGTTTCGGACCCCTTCCCCAAGGGCCACGAAATTCCCCCCCTCTTCCTCTATATATATAGCCCTTAGGGCACCATTTAGACTTTGGGATTTGTTTAGTTAAAAGTTAGCCATTGCAACTTCGTGTACTTCGCTTTTGTCCAACAACCAGACCAAGACCTCTTTCGGATCCCCACCATTATCAATACTTCATATATATTCGCAATATTCAGATTGCATTATCATATTCTTGCTTGTTCTTCGATCGCGTGCAGGAATAGACCTTCTTGGTCAGGCTGATCGTGCTTCCAGCATCGTCAGTAACCTCGGGAGATTGGTTTAGGGATTGCTAAGGCACAACATCGTGCACGTTTGTAGTCGGATCGTCAAAGTCGTCTCCACCAAATCGATAGTTATCATCTCATCGAAAGATCGGGACACCTTCGCCTCTATCACAGGGGCCTGCGGCTCGTCGGCAAAGAAGCGCGGAAGCTAGTCCTAGGGGCCGGCCGGATCCACTGACCAGACAACGAACTCCGGTAGCACCTCCGCCGAGTGGAAGAATGGACGAGGACGTCGTGCAACCACAGCACATCTCCCCTCACAGACGGGGCTGCCACGACCAGATCGACCCCCGCCACGCGCAGCGGTGCCACCCCGGGAGCAGGGGGCATGGCGGAGTTGCGAAGAGCTTGCGGGGATGGCCGCGTCCCCGTTTAGGCGCCGGGGAGCCGGGCCCCTCGTGAGGGGCCTTTCCTTTCTCCGCAGGGGTGAATCTCTTTGACAGCGCCATTGGAGTTGGATGCGGAGCAAAGGAGAAAGAAGTAGACGGAACGGGAAGAGATGGGCGATGGGGGCTCTACCCCTCTCCCCATTTATAGCAGAGGAAGGCCAACCAACACCCCCACGATCACAGGTAATGATGGTTTTCCTTGCATGTTGCTGGGACTTGTCAAGTCGAGCAGTTGTCGAGGCAACATGGGGAAGCAGAGACGCCCACTTCCAATCGACCGCCACGCGTCAACCGAGGCTGCAGGCTTTTAGGGCCCGTGGCGATCCGCGATTGACCCTTTGGCTTTGCTTCGAAGCCAAGCCCGAGCGCGCCTTGGGCCCGGGGGCTACTGTCGGCGTTTTGGGAACGGGGGTCCCCAGACTTGCCTGCTTGTGGCCCATGGCGTGGCTCGGCTGGCAGGTTCGTAAGGCCCATCTTCATCGACAAGACATTCAAGACCCTTGCGAGGGGCCAAGCCTCGTGGAGCGGAAGACGCAAGACCTCCTCAAGAGCGGCCTCGCCAGGCAGGCTCATGAGGGGCAGAGAGATCAAGGCAAGGCAAACCTCGTGAGTCCCTCGTGACGTGAGCCATGACGATCGATACGAGGCGGGCGCCAGCGTGCGCAGAGTCCTTGTTTCCTCTTTGGTACCAAGGGGGCAAGTGCAGGTGCGGAGTACCGAGGCATCAAGCAAAGGTTTCCATATTGGTGCAACAAGACCAGGACCAGAAGGACGACAAGACGGAGGTCACCATGGAGCCCAAGACGGCGTCATCACCAGAGCCTTTTGTAGGCGAAGACCACCTTTTGTCGGGGTAGCTTGTACTAGCTGTCCCCTTTCAAATTGGCCGTTGTGGCATCCCTTCCCGCTCAATATTTGGGGAGAGGACCAGGGCCTCTATAAATAGGACTAGCCACCACCATAGGCCGGACGGATCATCAAGATCATCCCCAAAAACACAAGCACACCAAGCACAAGAAAACCTCAACCTCAGGAGGTTGTTCTTCCCCTTGTACAATTCATCATTAGCCCAAGAGGCAATCCACCAGCACCACACTGGAGTAGGGTATTACACCACAACGGTGGCCCGAACCAGTATAAATTTTGTGTCTTTGTGTGTTGAGAGTTGGTCGCGTTCATCTACGAGATCTTAGAGAGCGCAGATCGATAGAGAGAAAACCTTCATGCGCACCCCAGTGTTCGAACCTCAAGGGTCTGCCGGAACCCCAGAACCGATAGCATTTTGCTTCATCTTTAGTATAATATTTCCAAGACGGGAAGATACGCACATACGATTTAACAACATCAAATGCGATAGATGCTAAACTACGAGTAGCTGGTGGTGCTTCCTCCACAGGTATAGGCGTACAAACTGGTGGAGTTGGGGTTCGCCATGGTAGTACTGGCCCTTTGGGCACTGGAGCTGCCTTACTAACTGCTCTTGTTTGGGAGCTCTGTTGTCGAGATGGTGCTGTGTCAACAGGAACTGGGTTACTATCTGCTGGGGTTGGGGTTAGATTGGGTGAAGCTCGTTCACTGTCCATCGCAGTAGGGGTACAATCTACGAGAGTTTGGGTTATGTGTGGTTGGGCTGTTTCTCATGCATGTACAACCGGGGTGCTATCTCCACCAAGAGGTAGCACTGTTTTATTTGAAGACCATGTCTTTCGTCTGCTAGATGCTGCCATCACCCGCTCCAATTCAAATGGCTGATAAACAAGAAACATAGTTGAATGTACATACATTGAATGAGAGACAGATGCAATAGATAGTGTGGAAAAAAGAGGGCATGAAATAGTTGACATGTATATTTTTTAACTAAAACGGATAGCATGACATAATTTCACATATATGATGTCTATCTAAACTGGATAGCATAGCATAACATAATTTAAAGATATGATGAATAACTAAATAGGATCGCATGACATAATTCACCTACATGTTATCTAAGTAATCAGGATCGTATCATTTAATTCACATATGTGATTTATATGCTAAACAGAGGGCATTGGATATGATGTCTGAACTAAGAACATGGTGTTGAATATTGTGTATATGATGTCTAATATATGCAATGCAAGACACCATATGCCTGATATGAGCAGTATAACCGTGCCAAGTTAGAGCATACACCTCGGTGGGGGACTAGGACCGGTCATCTGTCTCTGAATCCATCTCTGAGGAGCTATCGGGACCCAACAAGAGATCTGCTTCGACAGGTAGCATTGTCTGCGCTGAAGGCCTTGTTTTCGCTCCAGATTTTTCAATCTCCCACCCAAATGGTTGATTCAGAGGAAGAGTAGTTTAATGTACAAACACTATCGATAAATGGAAATGTAATGAAGAAAAGGATGGGCAATATATCATTCAAATATATGATGCCTGGTTAAACGGGATGGCATTGCACATTTCACATATATTATGCCTGGCTAAAAGACATGAGACTGCACAATTCCCATATATGATATAGAAACTAAACAGGTGGCATTACAGAACATGTCTAAACTAAGCAGATGACATATAAGATGTCAAAAGTAGGCACTTCAAGGCAACATATGCATGATATGACTAACATCATCATGCCAAGGTAGAGCAAACACCATGGGGGTAAATAGGAGTGGTCAGCGGCGTCCGAATCCGCCTTAGAACATATATCTTCCTCTGGATTATAATCTGGAGAGGGGTGGGGAGGGTTTGCCATTGAACCCACCATGGAGCGATGTCTGCATGACATTGTATTACCGCGCAAAACTCTTCTCTTTTTCACTACATGTTCAGCATGACTGTGTACAATATCTGACATGCATACGAAAAAAATATGGTGAGATTATGTAAGTAGAGCTGCAGAAATTTAGAGTGATGTTAACAACCAGTGGATGGATCAAAAAATAATGATAGCAGGCTGATTATTTCTTTAATTTAATAAAAAGACAGATGATGATTGCTTTACTATTTGTTTCCCACCCAATATCAACAACATAGGCATACCCTAGGTGAACCAGATATTAGACAGAGATACTATTCAATGCTTCCTCTATATGTGCCCCACAACTAATTTAGAACTCAAGTTTGAACATTAATTTGGACCTGACTTGGAGTCCAAGAGGTGAACAGGACGATAAAGTAGCAGGTAATTTTATGCAATGCATAACGTAAGAAGAAACAAAAGAGTGCGACCTCTCTTGTGGACCCGTGTACTCCTCAGGTTCATCTTTTGAGTCAATGATGGTGATGCCATTGCGGTGGGTGTCGGTGGCAGGGAAGGAGATCTGAGGCGGCGAAAGACGGTCAGGAGTCGTGATGTCTGGTTTGGTGGATGTTTCTGTTGATGGAGCATCTCAGTGGAGGTGGACGACGTCGCGGTAGGAGCAAGACAAACCACACAAAGTTCCCTTCGACACCTACTTGTAATTGAAGTAATTCTGTAAGGGTTCATTTGGCTTGCATGATTCTAAAAACGCAGGGATAGGAAAAACACGGGAAAAGGATAGGAATGCACATGGTAAACAGAGCATTTGTAAACACATGATTTATGTCAAGTTGAGTGTTTGGTTTACAGGAATTGGAAGAGCAGAGGAATGCAAAGAAACATGGCCAAAATAAAGTGAAACCATATGAAAGCGTGTACAGTTAGAATGTTATTCCGCCACTAATGCACTTGGTCTTGTTTTCATGCATAGGATTTCGAAAAGTAGGTCCAGGTGGATGTTTTGCTTCATTCCTTTCAACAAAATGCATGAATAATTGAATAGTAGAGTGCGATTGGAAAATTCCCTATTGCTATGTTTTTAGGTTGAACCAAAATAGCCCTAATGGATCGACATGAATGTATAGTAATAAGTGATGCAACAAGTGTACAACCTCTTTGCCGTAGCCGTGTCGACCTCAGCATCATTGGGTTGGTCGCTGAAGCAGCTGAGGTAGAGGTGGCTGTCGAAGGTGTGGAGGAAGATCTGAGGAATCTATAGACGGCGTCCACGGCACTGCTCTGTTGTGATGGATCGTTCTATCGTTGGAGCTGCCCCGATGAGCCGTCAGATGTCAAGGCTGAAGCAGCACAAGACGAACATCGTACATCTCAAGTGGGATTCTAATAGCATCTCCAATAAATGATGAAAAATAGATGTAAAATTTACATCACCAAAAACCACCTGACTACAACAGATGAGGTAAAAACTTGATGTAGGGTAGGAACCCTATGGGCCGATCTTTCACGAAAGGAGCAGATCCCAAAGAGAAACACGAAGAACATGAGGGGATTCACGAGGGAAAACACGAGAGAAACACTCAAACCTCCAAGAACAAGTCACACATATGCTAGATCCTCGGATGCATAGAACGATACACGAATCCACGGACAACTAAGGATGATACAAAATGGCGCTCCCACCTCCCACCTCCCACCTCAGCGCTAGTCTCTTCTCCGGCGATCTCCCTTTCTCTCCACTTATCTGCTGATCGGTTCCGATCATCCTCTTCGGCGTCTTCTCTGGATCAAGGCAATACCCATCTCCAATGGGTTCTACTGGTGGATCTACCCTTGGCTTGGATTTCTCCAAGGGTAGGGCTTTCTCGGATGAAGTCTTCAGATCTACTGGTCGCACAATTCATTCACTGGGAAGAGGGAGATCTTTCATATTGATTGTGTCCTTCAGTAGGCATGCCTTCCGTTTATCTGAGGATTCAGTGGCAGCGGCGCTGGAAGCTGCGCTTGGTGGTTCTGCAATTGATCTTCGGGTTAGTCATGTCAAGGACAAAGTTTTTTCTTTCCAAGTTCCATGCATGCAAGTTGGCTTTTTATTATGGATCTTCGCTCTTTTGCTTGCGATCTGTTCAAGTGCTATTTTCATCTATGGGGGAATGGAGGACCAAATTGGGTCAGAGAACTTAAGATCCAGCGTAAAGAATGTGATGCTGAATGGATTTTGATTAGCCCCACTAAGCGTAGATCTTCGCTTGGTTTATTGGCTATGCATAAACCCCCTGCTAAGTCTGCTTTCAAATCTAGATCTTCTGCAAATAAGAAACTGTCGTTTGCCACTTTTGAAAAGTATTCGGCTTCCAAGGGCTATAGATACCCTGCATCTCAGGCTTGCATTGATACTATAGTTGATGGGGGTTATGATCTTTCTGCTCATGAGCGAGTTGTCATTCGGCAACCTCCTGCTCCTGGTTTGCATTGGACGGTGACGCAGCCACCCATAGTTTTTGGTACGGTTAATAGTTCACTGGAGTTACTCCGGCGGCCGGATGCGCTTCCGGTGGTGGACGAACCGGTTTCAGTGGATCCGCAAATCGTGAGGTCCGGTAATCTCGCAGCGCAATTTCAGGAAGCGGGAACTTCGTTAATTCAAAATAAGACTTTGGCCCCTGGGCCCGCTCAGTTTGAGAACCCGCAGGGTGTGGGCTTGGTGGCCCATGATGTTCCATTTACTGGGACAATACAGGATACCCCCTCTACTGGACCTTTTGATGTTGGTTTGGATTCGCCTACGCACCTCAGCCCGTCTAGTGAACCTATGGAAATTCCTTCTTCACAAGAGGCAGCACGACTTTTTGAAGCTATGGTCGATGACATGGTGGACCAAGTTCTAACATGTACTGATTGCGGTCAGAAGGGCCACATGGCAGTCACTTGTGGAAGGCGAGCAGTCTGTTCGGCTTGCTCCAGGGTGGGTCACTTTAGACGTGACTGTAATGATTTTGCGCGCTCGCACGGATTGGTTTGGAGGCAGAGCACTCTGCAACGAAAGACGAGTATTTCGGAAACATCAGCTGTTCAGGGGAAGGGAGCCGGAGTTATTGGGATATCTAGTCCTATCATATCGTCTCCGCCCGCATTGCTCCATTCTCCTATTCCACCTGCCAAGGATACCTCTTGTCATTCCAAAGAAACCCTAAGTTCGTCGCCGTTGCCACCCATGGCGAACCTCGAGCTTGATCCACAACGCCTAGTGCCTCTGGGACATCACATCATTGATGGTGGTGATCAGCGTTTACCTCGCACTTTCTTCACGCCGGCAGCCCGCCCTCCCCGTCGCCATGAAGATTATATGGTTGCTGAAGTCATGCCAGCGCCGGATGGACCTCTAGGGCCGGTCAGAGAGGAAGTGGTGCAGTTTCTTCAAAACAGAGGTATTATTGTTCGTTCTGCTCAGCCTTGGTTTCATGGGGTTGGTTTGCTCGAAGTTCGATATCCCACTGTCAGATACACCCTGATTCGGCACCCGTCGTTTGCTCTGGGTAATGATCGATTTGTTAGATTTATGAAGCATGATGAGGGTGACAACTTCAAAGGGAATACTGGTTTTCGTAGGGGCTGGTTAATGTTTGTTGGGATTCCCCGGGATTATCGTACAACTGAATATATTTCTCAGGCAGTTGGTACTTTTGGAAAATTTCATTCCTGGGATAGTGAAGACCCGTACCTGGTACGAGCTGTTGTTGAAGCTAGCTTTCCTGATACACCGTTAGTACCACGAGATGTGGTTTTTGGGGACTATGCTGAGTGGGGTGGTGCCCAAGTTTCCTGGACTGCTGCACGTTATGTTCTTGGGGCAGATTTTGCTGATCAGATGCCTAATGATGGAGACCCGATGCCTCTGGATGGTAACCCTCATCCAATGCCTGGTCATCTCATTCCTGACAACATCTCGTTTGTTCTGCCGCCTTACCCGATGATTGGCTGGAATGAAGCGCCTCTTGCACCTGCTCCTCCCCTAGAGAATCCAGTGGGTGCTGATTGGGGTAATGCTCTGTGGTGCGATGATGACAATATCAATCACCCACATCCGCCAGAAATGCCAGAACAAGATCAAGTCTCAATTGTCATTGATCAACCGGAACAATCAGAGTCTGTGGCACAGCTTATGCATGATGAAGGGCCTCAACAACATCAGATAGTTGATTTGGTTGCTGAAGTTCAGGAACAACCTGCTTTTGTGGAAGATAATCCTTTGGCTATTGTCCCCTATCAACCTCCGGTGATTCAACACCACCAGATCATCATTGGGATGGCTAGGGTGGTGGCTGGACCCTCTCTTCCACCTGAACTGCTTTGGAAGCGGTCTTTTGAGAATTTGATGTCTGAATTTTCTGTGAAAGAAGTACCAAGGTCACTATTCTTCAAGTAGTTTGGGACAGTAACTTTCTCCAAGCGCAAGTGGTCGATTGCTTTTGATGATACCAACAGAGTGTCTTCGCTGGTCTCTTGTTTGTCAACCTCTGCGTCCGTCAGTCAGCGCCCTGTTGCTCGCTCTTTGTTTGCTTCTCTAGAAGTCTCTAGTTGCTCAGTTGCAAGCGATGAACCTACTGATATTGCTGAGCCTGTGGAATTCAGTAATAATCAACTGTCTTTGGAGCCCGTGGGTCCTGTTGGTCAGGAAGAGGGGCCCTTGCCTGTGGTTTTTGCGTCTGAAGCGACGCCACGGCAGAAAGCCCAGCGCGGTAGGCGCAAGATTTCTGCTCCTTTGGTTGATACCTCAGTCAGAAGATGTACGAGGAGCGCGGCCAAACTTGATGGTTTCAAATCGATGGTCTTTGAGCAGCTTTCTTTACAGCCTGCTAAACGACGCCCAAGGTCCAAGCCCATGGAAGAGAAGGCCCAGCCCATACAGATACTTGATGCTGCTGGAGTGGAAAACACTGACGATGTTCGTCATGACAAGCCTGAGGAGGTCCACACGCAGACGCCGATCGCTGTGCTGCAGGCAATTGGAGCTGAGCTGGAGATGGACCCCAACCTGCTTTCTAGGGAGAAGCTTATGGCTGATCCTAAGGATGATACCCCCTCCAGCAACATTTAAATGTTAAAGTTTAATGTGTTTCCTAGGTGTAGCGAGCCTGTCAAATTTGCTGACTGTTATGTTATCTCTGAAACTTGGCACTCTGGTTATGATTTGGCTCTTTTGCTATTATGTATTATGGGTTGTGCGGCACTAGGTGTCCCACTGTTTTTAATGTGCTATCCTGTGTTATCATATGAATCAAATGCCCATGCGTAGCTGGAAGGTACTTTGTTGGAATGTACGTGGACTTAATTCTGATGCAAGACAACGTGCGGTCCGGCAGAAAGTTCTTGAGAGTCATTGCGCAGTTGTTTGTCTGCAAGAAACAAAGTTATCGGAGTGCCCACGTGCTTTAATTAAGAGCATTTGTCCTGCGGGTTTTGACCAGTTTATTGAATCCCCTTCTAGGGGAGCTTCCGGTGGCATTCTAGTCGTGTGGTGCTCTGATGTTTTCTCAGGGGATTTAGTGGAAGTAAAACCTTATGGGATTGTCATTAGTTTTAAGTCCATGCATAATGGTGATTTTTGGTACCTGGTTAATATTTATGGACCCTGTCAAGGTACCTTAAGAGATGAATTTGTCAGCTGGCTTTATAATTTAAATGTGGAACCTGAGAAAAACTGGCTTTTGCTTGGAGATTTCAATTTCATAAGATCTCTGGATAATAAAAATCTTCCTGGGGGTGATATCAATGATATTTTTCTTTTTAATGAGATCATTGGGCATTTGGGACTGCTGGAGCTACCTTTAAAAGGAAGAAGATTCACCTGGTCTAATATGCAGGATTTCCCACTTCTTGAACAGTTGGACTGGTTTTTCACCTCTGCCAGTTGGATTGATCAATATCCAAACACGCAGGTCAATCCTCTAGCCAAAACTGCATCGGATCATGTCCCTTGTGTGGTTTCCATAAGCACCAGAATCCTGAAAGCTCATATTTTCAGATTTGAAAATTATTGGATCCATCAACCTAGTTTTATGGAGTGTGTTCAACAAGTCTGGCAAAGGCAATCTCAGAAGTCTCACATATCAGCAGTTATTATGGATAAACTGAAATCTTTGAGATTTGCTCTCAAGAAATGGCAGAAGGGTTTATCTCATATTAAAGGTCTTATTGAGAAATGTAACTGGGTGATTTTGTGGATGGATGATTTGTAAGACTACAGGCCTTTATTTTTGCCTGAATTCAATTTCAGAAAATTGGTGAAATCACATCATGATCATCTGCTACATCTACAGTTCTTATATTGGAAGAAGAGATGCACTATTAGATATATTAAGGTGGGTGAGGAAAACTCAAAATTCTTCCAGGTAATGGCAACTGAAAGATATAGGAAAAATTCTATTGCCACTCTGCAGTTGTCAGATGGATCAGTGTCTTCTGATCATAACACTATTGCCAAGGAATTTCTGGAGATTTTCAAAGGAAGAATGGGTACTGTCAAACCAATTTTCATGGGAAATGACATTCTTTCTCTAATCCCTAGGGTACAGGGACTGGATGTTCTCACCAAGCCTTTTGAGGTCAAGGAGATTGAACAGGTTATCAAGGAGTTGCCAATTGACAAGGCCCCAGGGCCTGATGGTTTTATTGGACTTTTTATGAAAAAATGTTGGCCAATCATTTCTGGTGACTTTATCTCTCTGGTTAATGAGTTTCATGCAGGAACTATTAAACTAGAGAATCTCAGTGAGGCATATATCACTCTGATCCCCAAAAAGCTGTCACCTGAGACTGCCAGTGATTTTAGGCCAATAACATTGACAAGTGTGGGGTTGATGTTCCTTACTAAACTTGCTGCAAACAGATTTCAAGATGAAATAACTAAATGTGTTCACAAGAATCAGTATGGTTTTATCAAATCTAGATCCATTCAGGATTGTATCGCATGGACTTTTGAGTACATTCATCAGTGCAATCAATCAAAAAGGCCAATCATGTTGCTTAAGTTGGATTTTCAAAAAGCATTTGATTCCATACAGCATGAGGCAATTATAAAAATAATGGTGGCAAAGGGATTTGATAATAGATGGATCTCTTGGATACAACAATTGTTGTCCTCTGCAACCTCATCAATCCTGCTTAATGGGGTTCCAGGTAACCATTTCAAGTGTAAATGTGGGGTAAAGCAGGGAGATCCTATCTCACCTTTGCTCTTTGTGCTTGCTGCTGACCTTCTGCAGACTATGATTAATGATCAACTCAGCAAAGGACTCCTTTCCTTACCCCTAGTAACTCATGATCCTGATTATCCAGTGGTTCAATATGCTGATGACACATTATTGTTTGTGGCTGCTGAGTCTGCTCAGTTAGAGATGCTAAAGGCTATTCTAGACTCCTTTTCTCTGGCAACTAGTTTGGAGATTAATTACCACAAATCTTCAATGTATCCAATTAATGTGGATACAAATTATGCCAATGTTCTTGCTGCTCAATTTGGATGTCAACTGGGGGTGATGCCTTTCACATACCTGGGGTTGCCAGTGGGAACCACTAGGCCCAAAATTGTGGAACTTTTGCCAATTGTGGACTGCATGGGAAGAAGGTTGACTGCTAGCTCTTGGTTTCTACCACAAGGTAGCAGACTGCAGTTGGTAAATTCCGTTATTTCCTCAATGCCAATATTCTTCCTCTGTAGCTTATCTATTCCACAAGGGATTTTGAAACAACTGGAAAGAATACAAAGACAGTGTCTTTGGAGAAAATATGGCCAGGAAAAGGGGAACTCTTTGGTGGCCTGGCCTCTGGTATGTAGACCTAAATTAAAGGGTGGGCTTGGCATCCTGAACCTGGGACTGCAGAATGAAGCTTTGTTAATGAAGTTCCTCAATAAATTCTATAACAAAGTTGATGTTCCATGGGTTCATTTGATCTGGGACAGTTATTATTATCAGAGAGTCCCACATGACACTGCTATGTGTGGCTCTTTTTGGTGGAGGGACATATGTAAGCTAATGGATACATTCAGGGCTGTGTCTTCAGTATGCGTTGGAAAAGGTGACTCCTTGCTTTTCTGGTCAGATTCCTGGGAAGTGGATAATTCTTGCATTCCACTACAGGATAGATTCCCCAGGCTGTTCTCATTTTGCATACAAAAAAATTCTTCTATTCTGGAAGTAATGGCCACTGGTGAGTTTCATAGCATGTTCTCTCTACCTTTATCTGAAATGGCCTACAGGGAGCTAAATCAACTTTCTGGAATATTGTCTGATATCTCCTTGGATGATAATGCTAAGGATTGCTGGTATTGGAAACATGGAAAGAAATCTGGATACACAGCCAAGAAATATTATGATCTGGTCCATGAGCCAATTCCAACTAACCCCTTGCTATGTTGGATATGGAAGTCATGCTGTACTATGACAATCAAAATGTTTGCCTGGCTTTTCATTATGGATAGAGTAAACACCAAGGATATGATTCAGCGCAGGAAGTGGAAGATCAATGATGGGCCTGAATGTGTGCTTTGCCCTATAGGAGCTCTTGAAGACAGGAATCATCTGTTTTTTCAGTGTAACTTCAGCATGAGAGTCTGGAATTACCTGCAGATTTCATGGCCCAACAATCAGGATATGGTTCAGATTGCATGCCATGCTACGAAGGAGTTCAATAAGCCTTTCTTTTCTGAAGTGGTGTTTCTTACTTGGTGGAATATCTGGAAAGTCAGAAATGATAAAGCTTTCAGGTATATCAGACCTACCTTCAGACAGTGGAGAAATGGTTTTGTCCATGACATTTCCCTTTTGGCTCACAGAATCAAGTCAAAACACAGAGGCACTGCTTAAATGGATTGATTTCCTTCCTCCTTGAGAGGTGACATGCATAGTTAGATTTTCTTTCTCTTTTAGGTTAGATTGTACATAGTTTTCTTTTATCTTCTTCTGTTTTGTTTCTTTTCTTAAGGAACCTTTCTATGTACTTGCTGTTCTTGATTCTAATAAAATGCTGTGGGGTGTAAGCCCTGCAGTTCCCAGTCAAAAAAAACTAAGGACGATACAAAAGGGTAGCCGGTTCTTCTCCGTGAGGAGGTCGTGAATCCACAAAGGGATCTTCCCTTAAAGGGGTCTTGAATCCAAAGTGGATCTTCTCCGTAGAGGGGCCGCGGTCTCTCTCGTGGAGTAGATCCGATATGGATGAGCAATGCTCTATCTCTCAAATGAGCTAAACCAATGCTAACCCTAGAAAGTTGTACGGGATAGAGTATTTATAGTATAGGTAACGAAAGGGTACACGGGCCTTGGCCCAAGTGACTGCGCACAGGCAGGGCCAGTAGTACCGGTCAAGGGGGCAGTTGTTCCGCTGGGAGCTCATGCATGGTGGAAGTACCGGTCCTGGAAGGCGGTAGTTCCGCTGGGAGGTCTGGCGCTGGCTTGCGGAGATGGACGTCGAAGGGGCCAGCGGTTGTACTGGTTGCCGGGGCGGCAGTACCGGTCTTTTGGTAGTTACCGGTACATCCGGTGTAGTGCCGGCCTTGCACCGCTCGATCACAGAAGGTAGACCGGTTGTTGGGCGGTAGTCGGCCGGTTGTTCCGCCCGGGCGGTGGTCGGGCGGTTGTTCCGGTCCTTCAGGGCTGGGCAGAATGTCTCCATGCTCTTGATGTCCATCTTGCACCGTTCCATCTCCTTGGTTGCTTACATGGTACCTAAGCACACAAAGCAACTCCGATTGAGGTAGTAGCCATGTCTCACGTGGGTCAAAGGGAAGTTCAACAAGGAGAGAGTTAACCTCGTTCTCGATGGCTCTCGCACAGGCTCTTGTCATGGGTCCAAGCGGTGTTGTGGGAGATGTAGGTAGGTCCATGGGGATGGCCTTGGGACGCTCCGCATCATCTCCCCTCCAGGGGGAAGATCCGTGCTCGGATCAAATTCATCATCACCATGGAAGGGAGAGAGATCTTTGACGTTGAATATGTCGGTCACGTTGTACTTGTCGCGCAGGAGGTCGATCTTGTAAGCGTTGTCGTTGTAGCATGCAAGCACCTTGAAGGGTCCATCCGCTCGTGTTTGAAGCTTGGACTTGCGTTCTTGTAGAAAGCTGTCCTTGCGAAGGTGTAGCCACACGAGATCACCAGTGTTGAAGACCATAGGTTGCTTGTTGACGTTGAGCTTGGTCGCAAGGCATTGTACTTGGCGCTCAATGGTGTTTCTTGTATCTTCATGCACCTTCTTGATATGGGTCGCTCGTGCACTTGCGTCCAAATTGATTCGCTCTTGGAGTGGTAGAGGTAGAATGTCCAATGGTGACAAAGGGTTGAATCCATAGACGACCTCGAAAGGGGACTTGCCGGTTGTTGAGTGTCTTGCTCGGTTTTAGGCGAACTCGGCAATGGGTAGGCACTCCTCCAACTCCTTGATGTTCTTCTTGATGATTACTCGAAGTAGAGCGGAGAGTGTGCGGTTTGTCACCTCCGTTTGGCCGTCGGTTTGAGGATGGTATGCCGTGGAGAAGAGTAGCTTGATTCCGAGCTTGGTGCATAGGGTCTTCCAAAAGTAGCTAAGGAACTTGATGTTGCGGTCTGAGACGATAGTCTTTGGCACACCATGTAGACGCAATATTTCCCTACAAAAGAGATTAGCTACATGTGAAGCATTGTCTATCTTGTTACAAGGAATAAAGTGTGCCATTTTCGAGAAACGGTCCACAACAACAAATATGGAATCTTTCCCATTGCCAGTCCTAGGAAAACCAAGTAGGAAGTCCATGCTAATGTCTTCCCAAGGTTGGTAAAGGCATATAGAGACCATGAGATTGAGCTTTGGACTTAGCTTTGCGACATGTAGAACACCGGTTGGTGAAGCGATTGACGTCCCGTAACATCTTTGGCCAAAAGTAGCTCTTTGAGAGCGTGGTGAATGTCTTGTCACGTCCGAAGTGTCCCATTAAGCCGCCTCCATGAGATTCCTGCAAAAGCAACAAACAAAACGAGGACTCGAGAATGCAAAGTTTGTTAGCTCTCATAAGGTAGCCATCTTTGATGTAATAGCGTTCCCAAGATGTATTCGACAAACACTTGGCATAAGGAATGGCAAAAGTCGTATCATGCTCATATAAGTCTTTGATATGCTCGAAGCCAATGACATCTAACTCAAGTTGCGTGACAAGCATGCAAATGCGGGAAAGCGCATCCGCCACAACATTTTCTTTACCCTTAATGTACTTGATGACATAAGGAAAAGACTCAATAAATTCACTCCATTTAGCATGACGCTTGTTCAACTTAGTCTGTCCCTTAAGATACTTGAGAGTCTCATGATCGGTATGAATGATAAACTCATGGGGACGAAGGTAGTGTTCCCATTCATGCAAAATGCGGACTAAAGCATATAGCTCTTTGTCATAGATGGGGTAATTGAGTTGCGCTCCGGAAAGTTTCTCACTAAAGTAAGCTACGGGGCGCTTCTCTTGCGTTAACACACCTCATATGCCATTACCACTAGCATCGCAATGAATTTCAAAGGGTTTGTCAAAGTTGGGTAAAGCAAGCACGGGAGCATGAGTAAGCAAATTCTTAAGCTCATTGAATGCAGTATCTTGGGATGGTCCCCAAATAAAAGGCGCATTCTTCTTGCTCAAAGCATGCAAAGGCGAAGCAATGGTGCTAAAATCCTTTACAAAGCGACGATAGAAGCCCGCAAGGCCAAGGAAACTACGCACTTGATGCAAGTTGGTTGGTTGCGGCCAAGTCTTAATAGCATTGATCTTGGACTCATCTACATGAACACCCTTAGAAGAGACAACAAATCCTAAGAAAACGAGCTTATCAACACCAAAAAGGCATTTCTCCATATTAGCATAGAGACGCTCTTTCCTAAGAGTTTGCAAAACGGTGCGGACATGGGTGACATGCTCTTGTATAGATTTGCTAAAGACAAGAATGTCATCAAAGTAAACCACAACAAATATACCAATGTAGGGGCGAAAGACATGATTCATAAGGCGCATAAAAGTGCCCGGTGCTTCCAAGAGACCCATAGGCATGAGTAACCACTCATACAAACCAAACTTGGTATTGAAGGCGGTTTTCCATTCATCGCCCTCTTGTATGCGGATTTGATAGTAACCAGTCTTAAGATCAATTTTGGAAAATATAGTGGCACCACTAAGCTCATCTAGCATATCATCTAGGCGTGGAATGGGATATCTATAACGAACGGTGATAGCATTGATAGGTCTACAATCGGAGCACATGCGAAAACTACCGTCACGTTTTGGCACAAGAATGACCGGAACGGCACAAGGGCTCAAACTTTCACGCACATGTCCATGGTCTATGAGATGTTTTACTTGCCTTTGAATTTCTTTGGTTTCTTTGGGGTTGACGCGGTAGGGCGCTTTGTTTGGAAGTGGTGCTCTGGGTATGAGGTCAATTCGTTGCTCAATGCCTCGGAGAGGAGGTAGTCTCGGAGGTAGCTCATCGGGAAAAACATCTTGAAATTCCTGCAAAAGAGAAGACAATACTAGAGGAAGAGTGTGAGAGGTGTTAGTTTGTGGTGAATTGTCCTTGCACACGAGGACGTAGTGTAAGACACTAGATGGGTTCTCACACACTTCTCTCATCTCACGTTTGGTGGCAAATAGAACTAAGTTCTTGTTTTCGCTCATCGTGGAGGCACTCAATTTGGGCTTGTGGCGCTCACTCTCTTTTTGGTGGCTCACTCTCTCACCATTCTCTCCATGATGGGTGGTATGTTTGTCGGCGATCACTTGACTTGGCGACATTGGACGGAGGACGTACTCCTTGCCCTTCATCTTGAAGATGTAGTGGTTCGTTCGACCATTGTGGACGACTCCTCTATCGAATTGCCATGGCCGTCCAAGGAGAAGATGACAAACGGTCATTGCAACAACGTCACACTCCAAGGTGTCTTCGTATGTGCCGATCTTGAAGGAGACTTGTACTCGGTGCTCGACTTGGATGGTGCCGGAGTCACTAAGCCATTGCACTTTGTAAGGACGTGGATGCTTCGTCTTGGGCAATTGGAGCTTGGAGCAAAGTTCTTCACTTGCAAGATTGTGACAACTCCCTCTATCGATGATGACCTTGACGGATCGTCCATTGATGCCGGCCTTGGTGTGGAATATGTGGCATCGTTGGTCTTCTTCTTGGTGATGTTGGAGAGTCAAGACTTTGGAGACAACAAGTGCGGGACTCGAGTCTTCATCACAAAAGACTTGTTCTTCTTCATTGTTCACTTGGCGGTGCATGGCGACTTGCTCAAGTGCTTCCATTTCACCTTCACTCATGGAGTCATAAGTGCCATCGTCGTTGAAGACCATGGTCCGCTTGATGGTGCACTCGTAGGACTTGTGGCCTTGGCCTCCACAAGTGAAACACTTGAAGGAACTCGTCTTGACGGTCTGATCGGTTGGGGTTGATGATGATGAAGCTCTCGGCTTGAAGTTGCTCGTAGGAGGGTGACTTGTAGTTGACGAAGCTTTCTTGGAATTCGGCTTGTGGGTGTTGGAAGTAGACGTTCTTGTAGTCGGTGCTAGAGTCGTTAAAACTTGGTTATTGGAGAAGCCGTAGGACTTGGATGAGAACTTGGCGTACTTGAAGTCATCTTGCACTTGGCGTTCCCCTTTGGTAGCTTGGTGCACGAGCTCGATGGGATTTGAGTATGGTTGGAAGTCAGCGATCTTCTTGATAGGGTGATTGAGTCCATTCAAGAAACGTGCCATAGTTTGCTCATCATCTTCCGTCACATTGGCTCTTATCATTGCAATCTCCATCTCCTTGTAGTACTCTTCAACGCTCTGTTTTCCTTGCTTGAGTTGTTGGAGTTTCTTGAAGAGGTCACGGTTGTAGTAGGTAGGCATGAAGCGTGCTCTCATGACATCCTTCACTTGTGCCCAAGTAGTGATGGGTGGATCACCTCTTGCCTTGCGGCAGTCAATGACTTGTTCCCACCAAATGAGGACATAGTCTTGGAACTCAAGGGATGCCATCGCGATCTTCTTCCCTTCTTCATAATTGTGCAAATGGAAGATCTTGTCGACTTTCAATGCCCACGAAAGGTATTCTTCGGGATCGTTGCTTCCGTTGAACTTGGGCATGGTGAACTTGAGCTTGTCGTAGCGTTGCTCTTCATTTTGTTGGGGCGGGGATGATGACACCCATGTTGTAGATGATTGTTCAACTCGTGGTGCTCTTGTTGCGGAGGGTTGTCAACCTTGTGTTGCTCTTGTCGCGGAGTATTCCTATTGTTCTCATGCTCTTGATGAACTTGATGGTCTTGGCGAGCTTGTGGAGGAGCCCGTCGAGCTCGAGGAGGAATTTGACGATTCATGCGAGCTTGAAGTCATCATTCGAGAATTTCTTCGCGAAGTGCTTCCTCTTCTTCACGGGCTTGACGGCCTCGGTCGGCAATGGCTCGACTCGCCTCGTGTAGAGCTTGTTGCGCCTCAAGTGCTTGAGCATCACGGAGTTGTTGTTCTTTACGTTGAGCCTCGGCATCTTGTGCATTTTGGTGTAGACACGCCTGTTCTTCCTCTTCATGTTGGCGTTGTTGTTGCCGTGCTCGAGCTAGCGCAAAGGATTCTTCGGCTTGACATCGTCGGTGCTCTTGAGAGTCGGTGTCTCGAAGTGGATTGAGGTTTGCTTGACGGCCGGTGAGCGCGGCTCGATGAAGAGTGTTCGATGTCGGTGTGCTTGAGCCGGAGAGGGTAGAGTTGGAATGTCGACTTGAACGGCTCCTTCTTGAAGTGGAATAAGAGCGGTTGAGCAACAAAGCACGAGTCTCGTCCATCCTTGCGTCATTCTCTTTCTTGTGATCATCGAGCTTGTTGTCAAAGTAGTCCCTTGTACATTGCTCGGAAAGTCGTAAGTCGGCGGCAAGGTTGTCGATGCGTTCACTCATAGCTTGTTGCTCTTGATGCAAAGCACGTTGTGCACCAAAGAGGTGACTCTTGGTGACGAAGGAGTTCATGTCGTCGTCTTGCTCCATGAAGAGTGGGTTGGTAGAATTACTTGGCCTATCCATCATTCCAAGACAAATGTGAGTGGTAGAAAGAGAAGAACGAGTACCAAATGTACCTTGACCGAAGTTGAAAGTGGATCGAGGATCACTCCAATGTAGGACAAGGAAATAGCATAATTGGTATGAGTTCTTGTCGGTTTCTCACACCTACACAAGTAAAAGCTTATGGTGGAGCTTGGTTAGGAAGGTGGCACAAAAATTTGATGCAATTTGTAAGTGAGCTTCAATAATGTTGGAAAAGATTCGCAAGATGCAATGTAACAAGTAGACCAAGCATATAAGGTACATGGAAACACACACGCAAAAAGATAGGTGGGGTTGTGCAACCAAGGGTGAGCCAAAATGTGGAATCCACGAAAATGCTCTTGTTGCACAACACTAGAGAGACGCTAGCACGATTGCACGATAGGCGGATACAAGAACTTGTGCACAACCTACTTAGCAAAAATGTAATGACTTATATCCCAAAACATTGTATGCAAGGTGTTGTTATGATATGATGCAAGATGATCGAGTATGATAATCTTAATGTTGTATGATGCTATGGTTCTTTCTTAAAAGCTCTTTGCTTATCCTTCCTCTTTTGCTTAAAAGCTTGTTTGGCTCTTTGATATGTGAGCTCTTTTCTCATGCAATGCTTGACGAACCAATATAGCAAGTGAGTATGCGATGACAACTTTGTGACACAAGAGATGATACCAATATAGGCAACAATGATGTATGTATGCTATGGGAAGTATGATCACTAATGTGCACAAGTCTTGTTGCCGGCAATACTCAATGGCTAGTCTTGATGGGTAAGCAACGCGAAGGAATTACGCTATGATGGCTATCAATGTAATGGCAAGAGTGATGTGTCCAATACCAAGATGAGGTTACCGGTCTTGCTTTCGGTATGGTGTCAAAATGGTGGCACGAATACCAAGTCGTAGTCGAGGTGGCCGTTGTTAATGACGCGTCCGTAGCGAAGATGAGCGGCGGTGTTGTCGATGCCGAACCGTACCTAAATAGCCGAAACACAAAAGGATACGGTATCGTAACTCAAATTCTCAAACCTCAAAGTGGCAACACGTGTCGGAGTGCGAAA
>NC_041380.1:187191186-187195568 GCF_002162155.2 Triticum dicoccoides | reverse complement strand
TGGTGTATAAGTGGTTGGCAAAGATGCCAGTCGGTTTCAACTGAAACTGGGTGGGGCGGTAGTACCGCTTGTGAAGGCGGTGGTACCGGTTGGTGCCTTAGCGGTAGTTCCGCTCGTGGGGGCGGTAGTACCGCTGGGGTCGGGAAGATCACAAGATCTGGAACGGGGATGGGTGTTTGGGATGGAAAAGGATGATTTCATTGTCGAAATTCGAGCGATTTCAAGGATGGAAGGTGGACAGAAATGGGAAGATGCTAGATCAACGAGCCACACACAAACTTCACGAATCAAAACCAACAAAAGCTCAACACATGAACAAATCACAAAAAAAAATTGGGGCTATTTTGGTGGGGATTTTCGGATTAGGACGAAAAACAACAAAATTAGGCTAGAAACACAACGGGGAGGCTCTGAAATCATGATCAACCATGCTCATGATACCAAGATGATGTAGGGTAGGAACCCTATGGGCCGATCTTTCACGAAAGGAGTGGATCCCAAAGAGAAACACGAAGAACACGAGGGGATTCACGAGGGAAAACACGAGAGAAACACTCAAACCTCCAAGAACAAGTCACACATATGCTAGATCCTCGGATGCATAGAACGATAAACGAATCCACGGACAACTAAGGACGATACAAAAGGGTAACCGGTTCTTCTCCGTGAGGAGGTCTTGAATCCACAAAGGGATCTTCCCGTAAAGGGGTCTTGAATCCAAAGTGGATCTTCTCCGTAGAGGGGCCGCGGTCTCTCTCGTGGAGTAGATCCGATATGGATGAGCAATGCTCTATCTCTCAAATGAGCTAAACCAATGCTAACCCTAGAAAGTTATACGGGATAGAGTATTTATAGTCTAGGTAACAAAAGGGTACATGGGCCTTGGCCCAAGTGACTGCGCGCAGGCAGGGCCGGTAGTACCGGTCAAGGGGGCGGTTGTTTCGCTGGGAGCTCATGCATGGCGGAAGTACCGGTCCTGGAAGGCGGTAGTTCCGCTGGGAGGTCTGGCGCTGGCTTGCGGAGATGGACGTCGAAGGGGCCAGCGGTTGTACTGGTCGCCGAGGCGGCAGTACCTGTCTTTTCGTAGTTACCGGTACATCCGGTGTAGTGCCGGCCTTGCACTGCTCGATCACAGAAGGTAGACCGGTTGTTGGGCGGTAGTCGGCCGGTTGTTCCGCCCGGGCGGTGGTCGGGCGGTTGTTCCGGTCCTTCAGGGCTGGGCAGAATGTCTCCATGCTCTTGATGTCCATCTTGCACCATTCCATCTCCTTGGTTGCTTACATGGTACTTAAGCACACAAAGCAACTCCGATTGAGGTAGTAGCCATGTCTCACGTGGGTCAAAGGGAAGTTCAACAAGGAGAGAGTTAACCTCGTTCTCGATGGCTCTCGCACGGGCTCTTGTCATGGGTCCAAGTGGTGTCGTGGGAGATGTAGGTAGGTCCATGGGGATGGCCTTGGGATGCTCCACATCAAAACTGTTGACTCTGAACTTAACTGTCGAAACTGAAATTTACTATGGAATCTGAATGTTACTGTCGAAACTGAACGCAATGGTAGCAGAGAGGCACCTGACATGTGGTCTAGGGAGGGCATCCAGTTCATCTTCAACATGCACCCATCTGAGCCGCCAGCCACCACCGGCCTCACCGCCGGCCCCAGCACTGCCTCACCGCCCCGACACAACTCCCCACCGCCAGTCTGCCGCCGCCCTGCTAGCCCTATAGCCCCCCCACCCCCACCCTGAACCCTAAGATAGATAGTGGGGTACCTCTCCGATGAGCCCCCGTCCCCGCCGCGGGTGGTTCTTCCTTAACTCCGACGAGCCCCCCACCCCCCTGAAAATCGACTGACCCAAAATTCGATTCAGTCGACTGAAGTATAGCTAAATTGGAGCAGGGCAGCAGCATGAGCGAGGGGGAGAGCAGCAGCAATAGCGCGAGCGAGCAAGAGCCAGAGCAGCAGCTGCTGGGCAAGCGAGAGCTGGAGCAGCAGCAGCAGATCCGGCTGGTATGGACGCCGCTGCCGAAGGGGCCTCGCACTGGGGGAGAGCCGTCGTGGAGATGTTGCCCACGGCGCCGCCTCCAAGGTAGCCGCTCCATGGGGGTGCGGGATGGAGCATCGTCGGTGCCGAGAGGTCGAGCTAAGGAGAAGGTGCGATGCGATGAGTGTACAACCACTTTGGTGGTGCCGAGTAGGCCTCGGCTTCGTCCGAGGAGTCGGTGAGGATGCTGCAGTTCCGGTGGTGCAGGTTAAGGTGGCGCTATGGGGATGGAGCAACCGCGATAGACGAGGCGATCATCGAAGCAGCTCCTTGGAGCAGGAGGACGAGGCGGCTGAACCAGCGGGACGACGAGATGGACGACGGATCCTCATCCGGGGAGGTGGACGAGGGACGTTGAGCTGTTGCGGTGGACGACGTCGTCGGGGAAGAGGCTCCGGCTGGGCAGCGGTGAGGTGGCGGACGGAGGAGGGTGGGGCTTCGCAGCTGGAGCGGAGAGGTTATGGCGGCCTGGGATATCGAACGGCAAAAAGGAGGCGATGGGAGGTGGTGAACCATGACTTAGGGACGCGGTTATCCAAAATGTAGGGTGTGTTACAAAAGTACCCCGCACCGATTTGAACTAGCGGCCCTTTCGGCTCAGGGTTAGAAGGGGGATTCCGCGTGTCGGGATTTGGCAGCTGGAGGGAGTTTTCGCGCGTGTTGTAATTTCGGGAAAGCAAGGCGCCGGTTGTGAAGGCGCCAGTTTTGGGAGCACGATATCTGAATATTCGGGATATAACAAGGTGCGGGTTGATTTTTAGGGACAAGCCTAACGTGTAATATTGTACTTGTACGTACCAAATCAATTCGCACTCCCCTCAACCAAAAAGAAAACGAAAAAATAAAACTATTCACACCACACAAAGAGAGAGTCTTGCCCCGTTTTACTATAAAAATGCTATTTAAAGCTACTCATACCAACAATTTAGTGCAATTAAATGCTATTCGGTAGTATGAATGCATGTTATGTCCAATTAAATTTTTTAGCTTGCTGTATAATGCGTCTAACCTACTCATACCAACATTTGAGTGCATTCCAAATGTGTATACTACCGCTGCAATTCGAACTAAATTTGAATTCCTTTCTCTATTTCAATAACAATCTACAATCATGATTGTTGCCAACTTCAACCATCATTCGTGTATTACCTTAATAACACACCACATGATTACTATAGAGATAGATATGAACTATGTGTACTACATGAACTCGAATTCTATTTTTTGAATACACTTTATGTTGATTCCAAATAATAGTACATTTGAGTACTAACTATATAATCTAAACCATGTTCCATACGTGTACACCGTGTTTATCACACATAGTATAGTGCCCCGCCCCGTACATTATGACAAGTATTTAGACCTGAGCTGCAAAAGCCACACATTAGCGCAAATTGTGATCAATGTTCTATATGTTATACGTAGTACTAGCAAGATGACCATGCATTCCACAGAACATCAACATGATCAAGGGGAGGCCTAATTTGCAAATATGGATAGGGGTGTGGGTATCTTTTTTCAAAATTGCCATAGTTTCCTTCCTATCCGTCAGATATAAATCGGACGGCCTATATTGCAGGATGGCACCATCATCAACAACCCCGTCTTTTTATAAGAGTAGAGATAAAATATATTATACGTAGTATAACATGTTCATAACCACACCATGTGTATCACTGTTATATATATTCACACATGCATTGGTTTAAAACACTATCATAAATTCTTCAAATATTCGAAATCGCTTTTTATAATGAAGTATGATCCTCTATTTGTCTTTTACACCCATACAATCCTCTTATCTTTGTAGCTAGCTAGCGCTAACTTTCTCTCATGCATGCAGACGCCCGCATCCCTCTAACCCTCCCTCGGCATTCCCTAGCTCCATCGCGCAAATTCGTCTTTTCCCTTTAGGTCGTTCACCCACGGTGTGTGTAGGCCCCCCCAGCTCCTTCTTTACAGCACACATCGATCGATATGCCTCTCTAGCCAGGTGTGCCTAGCACAAAACACAAGCTTGCCCTCTTCTCTTATCACCGTCCATGCCTCACTCCCACCACTCTTTTCATCGATCTCGTACTCATACACTTCTCCCCCCTCGATATAGTATGACTCTCGCACCACCTCCTAGATGCATCCCTCTCTCTCTATCCTTCTCCACATGCCTCATTTGCTTCTAACACACACATGCATGTACAGCGATCGATCTCCCAACATATACCTAGGTCGACTTTAACTATTCCCCCCATCAATCGACGTACCTCACAAGTTATGTCTCTCCTTTCTCTGACAAAGGACGATTGATCTTCTTATGTAGTTATGTCTGCTTACCACAT
>NC_041380.1:187188079-187190193 GCF_002162155.2 Triticum dicoccoides | reverse complement strand
TCTCACGAACCCACACACTATATCTCTCTACGTTTGTATTTCTCTCACACAACCCCACGTAGGTGGTGTACGTATACAAGAAGAGAATAGGTCCACCATGCACGTACTCACGCTTCGTGCCCAGCCACACCCGCGTGGGTACACAGTGGAGCTCATTTCTGTACGAAATGGCAGCCCACATGCTAATTTGAACGCGTGTAGCGGTTGTGACCTACGGAGGTCGTGTACCACGCATGCACGAAACAAAGTTCGACTTGATGCATTGGCGCGTTATTTTTAAATAAAGTTATATCGCTCAATGGCACGTACTAAGAATATAAAATGATTTTTATGGAGAAAAAGGTAGTCCGCTCGACTATATACAATGGAGCCTGCCTGCCTGGTTTGTCTCTCTTCAGAGTATCTCACACAAGGTTGCGGTGGCCTCTCTCTCTCACCATTGGTCACTGATCTGGCCGCATCCCGTCCGCGGCGGAAAGGGAGGACGTGCATCGTTTCTCCGTTCGACGGCGCCGAGGCAGCATGTCCCGATCTACAGTACACGCCATTCTCTCTGACCAAGCTCCAGCGTGGTAGGGCCTACGCAACCTGCTTGCTGCCGCAGTATAGGCAGATTCTATCCGCCGCCGCTCACCTAGTTAAATCCCGACGACCTCCAGGTATCGTCTCCGGCCTTGCTCCACTGACCGTCTTCCCACGTCGCTGTATGTGGATCTTCCATAGTTCTTTGCCCAAAATGTAGCTCGTCCAGCATACTTTCCCATATTGCAATCTCGTCCTCACACCGTTTTAGACAAGCACAACCGTGTTGTTATCTTCCCTTAGGACACGGAATATGCTTCTTTTTTGTCGTCGCATGTGTCATCAACTATTATTGGCCAGTAATTGTTTCCTTTCTACCTCTCTTTTGCAAACAGGGCTATCCATTTCACCTCGTTGCTATTGTGACCTTTTGGTGAACTGCACAAATCACTTTTTTCTTAAGAGTGTTTTGTGCAGTTCTGCCAAAATGTCACACGGGCAACGTCTCTACATTTCATTGCGACTACACAGAGGGAGATTGGTTTTGCTCTATCCTCGGGAAAGACTACAAAGGTGACCAGCTTCTATTTGTGTGTTTATTGTTTCATCAGCAGTCCTCTATTATCGTAATCACACATAATATCTTTGGAACAGGGACGCTCAGCTCTATTTTAGTGCAACTGCACAAAGTGATCGGAATGTTGCATGCTCCAGACAGCTACTTTTTTCCCAACATGGCTTATTGATTTAGACAGAGCTGGGGGCACGTTGCTGCCAGTGAAAGCATGGATCAATTTTAATTTAACACCTTCTCACAACTTTGTCTTCAGTTGTGATGTAAATATTAGCTCTGATTAGCAAGGAAGTGTCACACCCTAGCTAGTTCATGCATTAGAGTGTTGCATCATGTTTATTCTTTCATCAGAAACCTGAAATGGGGATGACAGAACCCCCAGCCCCCTCTGAAACCAACTAGGGTTTACTAAAAACTTTTTCAATGAACCTGAAATTCCCTTCTAAAATGCCCATCATTTTTGTCTTGGTTCAGAACCTCTGCGAGAAGTGATGCACATTTTCCTAGGTCATCTTAGGGTCTTTGAATTAAATCATAGATATTTGAATTTGGGCATTTAAAATTATATAAAATATTTAAATGCTCAAATATCTCCAAACTAAAATGTTTCATGTTGGAAATAATCCAACTATGGACCAGGAGTAGTTTGGTGATTTTAGGAGTTGCCTAAGTATTTTTATTAATTCAACAAAGTTGCGGAAGTATTAAAAAACATAAAACAGGAAAAATAGAAAAACTTACCTGGCGCCCAGCACCCGGCCCACCTGCCGGCCCAGCCCAGCGCCGCTCCAGCGAGCTGTTTGCCGGCCAGGCAGGCAGGCAGGTGCCCGACGGCGACCGCAGCGCGCGCCACGCACCTGCTCGCCGCCTCGCCGCTCCCCTCGCCCGGTGACGTCGTGGATCGCTCCCCCTCTCTTCCCCAAACCTCCCAGACACCCCCTCTCCTCTCCAGCTCCTCCCCCTCGCGCCCCCCAGCCATCGCCGACGCTACCGTCGTCGTGCCTACATCGTAGCCGTG
>NC_041380.1:187159646-187187558 GCF_002162155.2 Triticum dicoccoides | reverse complement strand
ATCGTAGCCGTGCTCCCCGCCGCCCGTGCGTCCTGTCGTCGTGTCCAGGAGCTCCGCCGCTGTCCACTTCATCGAGCAAGCCGAGCCCCGAGCGCTCGCAATGCCCAAGTCCACCGCAACGACCTCGCCCGAACCGCCGTCGCCGGATATCCCCTTCAACGCCGTCGTCGCTCCGGTCCGTCCCCGGCCGCACCAAGGGCTTCGTCGAACTCCCCGTGAGCTTAGCCATCTTCCCCTCCCTTCTTTTCTTGCTCCCGAGCCGTGTAGCGACCTCCCGGAGCTCAACCGCACCCACCGCCGCGGAGCTTGTCGCCGACGTGCTCTCGGTCGTCCTCCGGCCACTCCACGGTGTCCATCATGCTCACTGCGTCACGTAGCACCTAACTAGCTACTCCCCGCACCTCACCGACCCCTCTTGCTCCAAGTTCGACTTTGGCCGAACTCCGGTGGCCGCCAAAGTCGTCGCCGGCGCCAACTCCGGCCACCCCGACCCCAACAGACTCCACCAAGAGCTGCGGTTCGTCCTCAGCTCCTCTCCGGTGGCCTCCGCGGCTCGTTTGGTTGTCGGAACGGCAAAAACCACTTCCGCCGCCGCGTCGGGCTCGCCGGTGCAGCCGACCCGGGTTTGACCACGGGTGGGCCCTGGTTGACTCCCCTGAGTCAATGACAGGCGGGGCCCAGCCCTGTTAACTAATTAGGATTAGTTTAAATTAATTTTAGTTTAACTAATCACACTGACACACGGGACCCACTGTCAGGTTTGACTCGGACCGTGTCCCGTTGACCTGCTGATGTCACACTGACGTCAGGCTGACGCAGTAATTGATTTTCTGGATTTAATCTAATATAGGAAATTCCAGAATATAGTTTAAATTTCAAAAATTCATAACTTTTATTCTGTAACTCCAAATCAGACAAATTATATATGAAAAATGATCAGAAAAATCCAATCTATCCATCTGTACTATTTTCATGCATGATTAAACAAGTTAACTTGATGTTTAATGCAGAACAAGATATAACACCTTAAAGGGCCATGTATGAGTTTGAAATTTGAATCTTTGGTTCAAATTGGTTCAAACCGTTCTGGTCTGAGTTGCATTTGCCCAACACACTCATATTGCCATGTTTCATGCATGACTCATATTGTCGCACATTGTTTGGTGATGGTTGTGTATCGGTGTTCTTTGAGGCAGGTTCTGCCTCCGAGGAGTACCATGATTACCCTAACGAAGAACCGTATCAGTGCATCGAACCATCAGTCAAGCAACCAACCATTTGATCATATCGATACAATCCCATGTTCTCGCTCCTGCTCTCTTTTACTGCATTAAGACAACGCGTTTCAAACTGCTGTGTGCTACGATAGTTGAACCCACTTCCTTTGCATGACCTGTCATTGCCACAGTAACTAGATGAAACCCACTAGCATGTGTAGGAGTTAATTGAGCCATATGTATGTGTTGTTCCTACCTTGCTATGCCTGCTATGCTTAGAGTCGTGTCAGGTCTGGTTCATCTGGGTGATGGGCTAGAGTGAAATGATTATGTCGGTAATGAGAGTGGTGTGGTGAACACGATTTGGTAAAGGTATCGATGAGAGGCCATGTAGGAGTACATGGTGGGTTGTTTCATTGAAGCCGACCTTAAGCACTGAGATCTGTATGTGTGATTTAAGATTCAACTACTACCATGCATTGGGCCCGAAACCAATGGACCCTCTCGACTTCTTATTCACCCTAGTTCTCTGTCCAGGAGTTGCAAGTAGTTTCTGGTGTTTGTATCCTACTGGAGGCCGTGGACAGCGCTGACCGTAGGGGTGGGCTGTGATGCGGTAGGTACGTGGCACGGTGTACCGAATACCCGTTAGGTATCTCGGGAACCCTGTTCACATCGTTTGGGGCTGTGAGCGAAACCTCGGCCGGATCTCCTCATGGATGGAACCCGAATAGGCGATAAACCTGGACTAGAGGCTTAGGTGATTAGGTAGTTCGTGGCCGACACCCACGTTGGGCTTCCGCTTGAAGGTTGCCGAGTACATGTCATGTAAACGACGGTAAGTGGTGAGAGCGTGTATGAAGAAGTACACCCCTGCAGGGTTATCATGATCTATTCGAATAGCCGCGTCCGCGGTAAAGGACTACTTGGTTGCCTATACAGTTCATAGACAAGTAAATGGAAACTACTAAAAGCCTCAAGATAAGTGTGAGTGCCGAGGATGGCTCTTCCGTAGGAAGACGGAGGTGGATCCTCGGTAGTGTATTGAAGTGGTGAGTAGTGGACTCGTGTGCGCAAAACCATTTCAAGTTGGAGTCTCGTAGGATAGCCTAGCCAAGAGTCAAAGCTGGCTTGCTGCAACAACTCCACCAACCCTTCTTGATAATGTGCATGTATGTAGGATCTGATGTAAGTCTTGCTGAGTACCTTTGTACTCATGTTGCTATAATTTACATTTTTACAAAAGATGCTGCAACCCCTTCTGATGGGTTCTTCGTAGACGTTGACATCAATGAGTAGGCTAAGGCCCAGGTGGTGATCCTGAGCTTGTGAAGGACCACGTAGTACAGCTAGGCTTTCCAAGCCTCTTCTATTTTACTAGTTGTCTGTACCCAGACAAGCTACTTCCGCTGCTGGTTTGTATGACTGTATGACTTGAATGCTGGGTCGTGTGACCCGTACTTGTGGGTATGATTATGTATGGCTCTCTGAGCCTTAAATAAAGTACTTGTGTCATAGAGTCATGTTGTGATGCCTTGTTGTATTTGCACATATCGAGCATAGTGTGTGTATGATTGAAATGCTTGGTATGTGTGGGATCTGACTATCTAGTTGTTTATCTTTAGTAGCCTCTCTTACCGGGAAATGTCTCCTAGTGTTTCCACCGAGCCATGGTAGCTTGCTACTGCTCCGGAACACTTAGGCTGGCCGGCATGTGTCCTTCTTCGTTCCTGTGTCTGTCCCTTCGGGGAAATGTCACGCATTGAGTACCGGAGTCCTGTTAGCCTGCTACAGCCCGGTTTACCGGAGTCCTGCTAGCCCAGTGCTACAGCCCGGACCCACTTGCTGATGACCGACACGTTCGAAGCTGGGTCATGGATGCCTGTCCCTGTAAGTCTGTGCCACTTTGGGTTTACAACTAGTCATGTCAGCCCGGGCTCCTTATCATATGGATGCTAGCGACACTATCATATGCGTGAGCCAAAAGGCGCAAACGGTCCCGGGAAAAGGTAAGGCGACACCCGTGGGGATACCGTGCGTGAGGCCGCAAAGTGATATGAGGTGTTACAAGCTAGATCGATGTGATATCGAGTCGGGGTCCTGACAGCGTTGGCATCAGAGCCAGGACTGCCTGTAGGTTCTCCAAGCCAAACTGGTCGATGTTGAGTCTAGAAATTCTTTAGTTATATGTGGGGGAATTGTTTGTGGGTTGGAACGTAAGGCTCTTTTTACTTCTTTACCTTATGACATTCTGATCTGAGTCAGTCTATTCTTCCACCGGGGGTTAAGGAATTAGGATCTTTTCTCTCTATCAGGATCACGTGTTACTAATCAGTAGTACCTTATAGGTTTGATGGATACAAGCCTAGTTCAGTTCTACTACCACATTATGTTGTTATGATGGACTCAGAACTTTGATATGATGATGTTGAGTGTGTATGAAATCCTTTGTCAAATGTCTCAAAATCCTTCTTGAGCATTTACAGCTGTTATGCTGCCGAAATTTTGCTAGAAATTATAATGCCTTTGCATTATGGTATTGCTTTCAGATGGCCACTCGCGACCTCAATCAAGTGGTTCGCCTGACTCGATGCCTAGATGTACCCGGCCATACCGCCATGTTGGTCAGGGTAATGACTGAGGCTGGATACCGTTGGTATCCCGAGTACACGGTCGAAGAGCAATTTCGAGACTTTAATCAAAGCCAGTATCTCTGCACTGTCAGGATATTTCCATCTTATCCTGGATCCACCGAGCCCCTTCACCGTTCCTATGGACTCGGGGTTACTATGGAGATGGCTGTGCAGGACGCCGCCTACTCTATGATGACCATCATGCGGGTCAGGTCTGGTCTATTTCGGGACTCTGATTTCCGGTATATGCCAGGATCACTTCCGGGAGCACAAGGGTATCTCCAGGCTATCTATGCTGACCCCACTCAGGAGGATTCACGGACACGCACCACTGCTGAGATGCTCGAGGATAAGGACCGTGAAAATCGGGCCTTGAGGCTAGAGCTCTTCAATACCCGTGCTGACCATTGGGCCACATTGACTCGGTTTGCACCGGCGGTGCAAGCTGGATATTCGGATATGCGCGATCTCTATCCTGTGAGATCTGCTTTGCCAGACGTGATGGGTTGGCGTGATGTAGGAGGAATCACCCCACCTCGCGGTCCCCGCAGGCCACTGTCTGTTGGTCCAAGACCTCATCCTAGCCCCTATGGTCCACAAGCTCTGCGAGATCGTTTGTTCCCGGATGATCATGTTGAGCTTCCAGGCTATGGAGGTGACTTCTACGAGAACTACTACGGGTCGGTCTGAGTTAGTGGTAGTGTCACTAGTTCGTACTAGCTGTGTCGTCTATCGTCCCGCGTGACTCATGGGATATGACCTAGTTTGTACTAATTCCGGAGGGTCTCATGGACCGTAAACGTGAGGAATTTTGCAATTTCACCCAAGCCCGACTCTCTGTGGATGCTTATAGCAGGGAGTTTGGTAACCTCGCACGATATGCAACTGAGGAAGTTTCTACTGATGCTAAGAAGCAAGAAAGGTTCCGTAAGGGACTTAGTCCTGAGCTTCGCCGCAACCTCCGTCTGCATGAGTGCACATCTTTTCAGAAGCTTGTTAACAAGGCCATCAGTGCTGAGACTGGTCAGACTGATTATGACACAACACGCAAGCATGGCCGTGACGTGGGTTCCTCATCCGGTGCTGGTCCTCAGAAGCGCCGCGTGTGGGTGCCCAACACTGCCCTGCCACCTAGGTTCACACCGAGGCCATCCTTCCAGGCGCCTCGCCCCGTTCAACAGTCTGCACCAGCCAAGTCCTATGGTGGTCCAACCAACAATGCTCCTCCACGTACCAGTTCTGTGACTTGCTTCAAGTGTGGGGAATCTGGCCACTATATGCGCGAGTGTCCCCAGACCAACCCCAACCAATCTGCTAAAGCTGTTGGCCGTGGCAAGCCGACAGGGAAAGTGTTCCACGCCAAGCCGGCCACCGCTGCTCGTGGCCATGTCAACTGTATCTCTGCCGAAGAAGCTCAAGAGGATCCCAACGTCGTTCTCGCTACACTCCTTGTTAATTGCCACCCGGCATCTGTTCTTTTCGATACAGGAGCATCTCATTCATTTATATCCGAGAGCTATGCTCGTCTGCATAACACCGCATTCTGTGACATGCCATCCGCTATGGTAATTCAAACTCCAGGATCCAAATGGCAAACTTCTAGAGTAAGCCATGGAAATGAAATCCAAGTCGACAGACTTGTTTTCCTTGCATCTTTGATAGCCCTCAAATCTTCAGATATTAATATCATCTTGGGTATGGACTGGATGTCAGCTCATCATGCCCAAATTGATTGCTTCTCTAGGACTGTTCAACTCACCCATCCCTCGGGGAAGATAGTCAATGTCTTGACCCGAATAGCCAAGCGACAGTTATATTCTCTTAACGCCAGCCCTTTGCCAGACCTTGAGGACGTTCCGGTAGTCCGTGACTTCCCGGATGTCTTCCCAGAGGAATTGCCAGGTGTTCCACCTGACAGGGATGTTGAGTTCGTAATAGACCTTATTCCAGGAACCGTCCCGATTGCTAGAAGACCCTATAAGATGGCACCACTAGAACTAGCCGAGCTTAAGAAACAACTCGATGAGTCCTTGAAAAGGGTTTCATCCGACCTAGTTCATCTCCGTGGGCTTGCCCCGTCCTCTTCGTCAAGAAGAAGGATGGTATGGACCGGATGGTTGTAGATTATCGACCTGTCAATTTGGTCACAATCAAGAACAAATATCCGCTCCCCAGGATCAACGACCTGTATGATTAGCTCGCTGGATCCTCAGTCTTCTCCAAAATGGATTTGAGGTTGGGCTACCATCAAATCAAAATTAGGAACGGGGACATTCCTAAAACGGCCTTTGTTACTCGTTATGGCCAATACGAGTACACCGTCATGTCCTTCGGTTTAACCAACGCTCCAGCCACCTTTTCTCGGTTAATGAACTCAATCTTCAGGGAGTATTTGGATAAATTCGTCGTGGTTTACCTCGATGATATACTCATCTACTCCAAGAGCGAGGAAGAACATGCCGAACATCTAAGGCTAGTGTTGAAGAAACTTCGAGAGCATCGCCTTTATGCCAAATTTTCTAAATGTGAATTCTGGTTGTCAGAAGTGACCTATCTGGGTCATGTAATATCTGGTAAAGGTATTGCTGTTAACTCTAAGCGAGTTCAAGCCGTCCTTAATTGGACTCCACCTGAATCGGTCAAGCAAGTTCGGAGTTTTCTGGGCTTAGCGAGCTATTGCCGTCGCTTTGTCAAAAACTTCTCCAAAGTTGCTAAACCTCTAACCGAACTCCTCAAGAAAGATAAAAAGTTCGACTGGACTCCACAATGTGAGCATAGTTTTCAGGAACTGAAAAGATGTCTGACTTCTGCTCCCGTACTGGTACCGCCAGATTTCTCTAAGGACCTTGTTATCTACTGCGACGCCTCGCGACAAGGACTAGGTTGCATTCTCATGCAAGATCGACACGTAATTGCTTACGCTTCACGGCAATTGCACCCACATGAGGAGAATTATCCTACTCATGATCTAGAGCTTGCAGCCGTAGTCTATGCACTTAAAACCTGGCGACATTACCTCCTTGGTAATCGCTGCGAAATATTCACTGATCACCAAAGTCTGAAGTACATCTTCACCCAACCGGTTTTGAATCTCAGGCAAAGACGTTGGGTCGAGTTGATCACAGATTTCGACTTAGGAATAACTTACACCCCAGGGAAAGCCAACGCCATGGATGATGCGCTAAGTCGTAAATCTTATTGTAACAACCTGATGTTACAACAAAGTCAACCGCTTCTCCATGAGGAATTTCGGAAACTTAATCTCCACATTGTTCCTCAAGGATTCCTTTCCACCTTGGTGGCGAAACCTACCCTTACGGATCAGATCATCAAAGCACAGAAGGTAGATCCGGGAATTTCCCGCATCAGGAGAAACATCAAGAAAGGAGTTGCGAATTGTTTCTCCATTGATGATCAAGGGGTCGTATACTTCGGGAATCGACTAGTGGTTCCCAAAGTGCGAAACCTGAGGCGATTGATCCTTAAGGAAGCTCATGAATCTCCTCTCACTATTCATCCCGGTAGTACTAAGATGTATCAGGACCTACGCCAGAGGTTCTAGTGGACTAGGATGAAGAGAGAAATTGCTCAGTATATTGCTAATTGCGACGTCTGCCGTCGTGTAAAAGCAGAGCATCAACGGCCTGCTGGCACCCTTCAACCCTTAGCTATTCCTGAATGGAAATGGGATAAAATTGGTATGGATTTCATTACCAGTTTTCCCAGGACCAAGAGAGGGAATAATGCTATCTTCATCGTTGTCGATCGTCTTTCCAAAGTGGCCCATTTCTTACATGTTCGTGAGAGTATAACTGCTAGTCAATTGGCAGATTTATACATCTCCCGAATAGTGTCTCTCCATGGTGTTCCTTTGGAAATTAACTCGGATCGAGGAAGTCTTTTCACCTCTCGATTTTGGGAAAGTTTCCAAAATGCTATGGGAACCCGCCTTTCCTTTAGCACCGCCTTTCACCCTCAATCGAGTGGTCAGGTAGAACGCGTCAACCAAATTCTAGAAGACATGCTTCGAGCCTCTGTTATCTCATTCGGAATGGAGTGGGAGAAATGCCTTCCATTTGCCAAATTTGCTTATAACAACAGCTATCAATCTAGCTTGGGTAAAGCCCCTTTTGAAGTGCTCTATGGACGACGTTGTCGAACACCCCTTAACTGGTCAGAAACCGGGGAAAGACAATTCTTTGGCCCAGATATGATTCAGGAAGCGGAAGAGCAAGTTTGCATCGTTCGTGAAAAATTTAAAACAGCCCAATCTCGTCAAAAGAGTCAATATGACTGAAAACATAAGGCTATGACTTTCGAGGTTGACGAGAAGGCTTACCTCCGGGTTACTCCTCTGAAGGGAACCCATCGTTTCGGTATCAAAGGCAAATTGGCTCCACGTTACATTGGACCTTTTCGCATTCTCGCTAAACGAGGAGAAGTTGCCTACCAGTCGGAACTACCTCCGCATCTCTCCAGAGTCCATGATGTTTTCCATGTTTCTCAACTCAAGCGTTGCTTCTCGGATCCTATCCGTGGAGTGGACCACGAAACGCTTGATCTCCAAGATAATCTCACATATCGAGAGTACCCCATTCGTATCCTCGATCAGGCCGAGCGTACCACTCGACGTCATAATATCAAGTTTCTCAAAGTTCAATGGTCGCACCATTCTGAGGATGAAGCAACTTGGGAAAGGGAGGATCGTCTTCGACTCGAGTATCCTGCCTTCTTCCCGGAGGAGCCCAAATCTCGGGACGAGATTCTTTTGAGTGGGGGTGAATTGTCACACCCTAGCTAGTTCATGCATTAGAGTGTTGCATCATGTTTATTCTTTCATCAAAAACCTGAAATGGGGATGACAGAACCCCCAGCCCCCTCTGAAACCAACTAGGGTTTACTAAAAACTTTTTCAATGAACCTGAAATGCCCTTCTAAAATGCCCATCATTTTTGTCTTGGTTCAGAACCTCTGCCAGAAGTGATGCACATTTTCCTAGGTCATCTTAGGGTCTTTGAATTAAATCATAGATATTTGAATTTGGGCATTTAAAATTATATAAAATATTTAAATGCTCAAATATCTCCAAACTAAAATGTTTCATGTTGGAAATAATCCAACTATGGACCAGGAGTAGTTTGGTGATTTTAGGAGTTGCCTAAGTATTTTTATTAATTCAACAAAGTTGCAGAAGTATTAAAAAAATAGAAAACAGGAAAAATAGAAAAACTTACCTGGCGCCCAGCACCCGGCCCACCTGCCGGCCCAGCCCAGCGCCGCTCCAGCGAGCTGCTTGCCGGCCAGGCAGGCAGGCAGGTGCCCGACGGCGACCGCAGCGCGCGCCACGCACCTGCTCGCCGCCTTGCCGCTCCCCTCGCCCGGTGACGTCGTGGATCGCTCCCCCTCTCTTCCCCGAACCTCCCAGACACCCCCTCTCCTCTCCAGCTCCTCCCCCTCGCGCCCCCCAGCCATGGCCGACGCTACCGCCGCCGTGCCTACGTCGTAGCCGTGCTCCCCGCCGCCCGTGCGTCCTCTCGTCGTGTCCAGGAGCTCCGCCGTTGTCCACTTCATCAAGCAAGCCGAGCCCCGAGCGCTCGCAACGCCCGAGTCCACCGCAACGACCTCGCCCGAACCACCGTCGCCGGAGATCCCCTTCAATGCCGTCGTCGCTCCGGTCCGTCCCCGGCCGCACCAAGGGCTTCGTCGAACTCCCCGTGAGCTTAGCCATCTTCCCCTCCCTTCTTTTCTTGCTCCCGAGCCGTGTAGCGACCTCCCGGAGCTCAACCGCACCCACCGCCGCGGAGCTCGTCGCCGACGTGCTCCCGGTCGTCCTCCGGCCACTCCACGGTGTCCATCATACTCACTGCGTCACGTAGCACCTAACTAGCTACTCCCCGCACCTCACCGACCCCTCTTGCGACAAGTTCGACTTCGGCCGAACTCCGGTGGCCGCCAAAGTCGTCGCCGGCGCCAACTCCGGCCACCCCGACCCCAACGGACTCCACCAAGAGCTGCGGTTCATCCTCAGCACCTCTCCGGGGGCCTCCGCGGCTCGTTTGGTTGCCGGAACGGCAAAAACCACTTCCGCCGCCGCGTCGGGCTCGCCGGCGGCTAAACGCCGGTGCAGCCGACCCGGGTTTGACCACGGGTGGGCCCTGGTTGGCTCCCCTGAGTCAATGACAGGTGGGGCCTAGCCCTGTTAACTAATTAGGATTAGTTTAAATTAATTTTAGTTTAACTAATCACACTGACACGCGGGACCCACTGTCAGGTTTGACCCGGACCGTGTCCCGTTGACCTGCTGATGTCACACTGACGTCAGGCTGACGCAGTAATTGATTTTCTGGATTTAATCTAATATAGGAAATTCCAGAATATAGTTTAAATTTCAAAAATTCATAACTTTTATTCTGTAACTCCAAATCAGACAAATTATATATGAAAAATGATTAGAAAAATCCAATCTATCCATCTGTACTATTTTCATGCATGATTAAACAAGTTAACTTGATGTTTAATGCAGAACAAGATATAACACCTTAAAGGGCCATGTATGAGTTTGAAATTTGAATCTTTGGTTCAAATTGGTTCAAACCCTTCTGGTCTTAGTTGCATTAGCCCAACACACTCATATTGCCATGTTTAATGCATGCCTCATATTGTCGCACATTGTTTGGTGATGGTTGTGTATCGGTATTCTTTGCGGCAGGTTCTGCCTCCGAGGAGTACCGTGATTACCCTAACGAAGAACCGTATCAGTGCATCGAACCATCAGGCAAGCAACCAACCATTTGATCATATCGATACAATCCCATGTTCTCGCTCCTGCTCTCTTTTACTGCATTAAGACAACGCGTTTCAAACTGCTGTGTGCTACGGTAGTTGAACCCACTTCCTTTGCATGACCTGTCATTGCCACAGTAACTAGATGAAACCCACTAGCATGTGTAGGAGTTAATTGAGCCATATGTATGTGTTGTTCCTACCTTGCTATGCCTGCTATGCTTAGAGTCGTGTCAGGTCTGGTTCATCTGGGTGATGGGCTAGAGTGAAATGATTATGTCGGTAATGAGAGTGGTGTGGTGAACACGATTTGGTAAAGGTATCGATGAGAGGCCATGTAGGAGTACATGGTGGGTTGTTTCATTGAAGCCGACCTTAAGCACTGAGATCTGTATGTGTGATTTAAGATTCAGCTACTACCATGCGTTGGGCCTGAAACCAACGGACCCTCTCGACTTCTTATTCACCCTAGTTCTCTGTCCAGGAGTTGCAAGTAGTTTTTGGTGTTTGTAGCCTACTGGAGGCCGTGGACAGCGCTGACCGTAGGGGTGGGCTATGATGCAGTAGGTACGTCGCACGGTGTACCGAATACCCGTTAGGTATCTCGGGAACCCTGTTCACATCATTTGGGGCTGTGAGCGAAACCTCGGCCGGATCTCCTCATGGATGGAACCCGAATAGGCAATAAACCTGGACTAGAGGCTTAGGTGATTAGGTAGGTCATGGCCGACACCCACGTTGGGCTTCCGCTTGAAGGTTGCCGAGTACATGTCGCGTAAACGACGGTAAGTGGTGAGAGCGTGTATGAAGAAGTACACCCCTGCAGGGTTATCATGATCTATTCGAATAGCCGCGTCCGCGGTAAAGGACTACTTGGTTGCCTATACAGTTCATAGACAAGTAAATGGAAACTACTAAAAGCCTCAAGATAAGTGTGAGTGCCGAGGATGGCTCTTCCGTAGGAAGACGGAGGTGGATCCTCGGTAGTGTATTGAAGTGGTGAGTAGTGGACTCGTGTGCGCAAAACCATTTCAAGTTGGAGTCTCGTAGGATAGCCTAGCCAAGAGTCAAAGCTGGCTTGCTGCAACAACTCCACCAACCCTTCTTGATAATGTGCATGTATGTAGGATCTGATGTAAGTTTTGCTGAGTACCTTTGTACTCATGTTGCTATAATTTACATTTTTACAGAAGACGCTGCAACCCCTTCTGATGGGTTCTTCGTAGACGTTGACATCAATGAGTAGGCTAAGGCCCAGGTGGTGATCCTGAGCTTGTGAAGGACCACGTAGTACAGCTAGGCTTTCCAAGCCTCTTCTATTTTACTAGTTGTCTGTACAAAGACAAGCTACTTCCGCTGCTGGTTTGTATGACTGTATGACTTGAATGCTGGGTCGTGTGACCCGAACTTGTGTGTATGATTATGTATCGCTCTCTGAGCCTTAAATAAAGTACTTGTGTCATAGAGTCATGTTGTGATGCCTTGTTGTATTTGCACATATCGAGCATAGTGTGTGTATGATTGAAATGCTTGGTATGTGTGGGATCTGACTATCTAGTTGTTTATCTTTAGTAGCCTCTCTTACTGGGAAATGTCTCCTATTGTTTCCACCGAGCCATGGTAGCTTGCTACTGCTCCGGAACACTTAGGCTGGCCGGCATGTGTCCTTCTTCGTTCCTGTGTCTGTCCCTTCGGGGAAATGTCACGCATTGAGTACCGGAGTCCTGTTAGCCCGCTACAGCCCGGTTTACCGGAGTCCTGCTAGCCCAGTGCTATAGCCCAGACCCACTTGATGATGACCGACACGTTCGAAGCTGGGTCATGGATGCCTGTCCCTGTAAGTCTGTGCCACTTTGGGTTTACAACTAGTCATGTCAGCCCGGGCTCCTTATCATATGGATGCTAGCGACACTATCATATGCGTGAGCCAAAAGGCGCAAACGGTCCCGGGAAAAGGTAAGGCGACACCCGTGGGGATACCGTGTGTGAGGCCGCAAAGTGATATGAGGTGTTACAAGCTAGATCGATGTGACATCGAGTCGGGGTCCTGACAGGAAGTTAGTCTTTTATTGTTTCCGAAAGAGCATTGATGGCAAGACACACGAAACAAAAGCTGAAAGCTCACAACATTGTACAATTTCATGTCGCTGGAAAATTATTTGTATAGTACGTCAATTATGTAAACAAATGCTGGAAGCTTGATAGCATTGCACAAAATTATACTCCTTCGTTCCTAAATATTTGTCTTTTCACAAATTTCAAATGGGCGTATGTCGGAGGGAGGAGTAGTATGAAGGTGCAAAACCAAGTACGCATATGGCCAGTCGGTCAATGCACCCCTCTTGGCATATCACTGACATGTGGGACCAGAGTGTGAGCAAACCGATCTCAATTGACGGAAAAATGGCCAACCCGCCGTTCCTTGAGAGAGACGAGGAGCGAGAACACACAGACGGGCTCGCACAGAGGCCAAGATATATTCGAGCATGGTTGATCGATATCATCATTACATGTTGGACTGTCGTTTTCCGCCCTTCTCCAGAATAAATGTGTACTTTATCAAAGATTAAGAAAAATAAGAGTACAGAGGCTCCACCATGCGGTTCTAGTAGTAGTACTACCCGTACTACTAAACCTTGCGCTTGGCTCTTCACCTCTTCGTGAAGTCGAACAATGATGGTACTCCGCATGTTCGGTATTACAGTGTATGCCTCTGGCAATCTGACACCGAATGAATTGATGCATGTCCACCGCCTGGGCGAGGGTACGTTGCATTAGTCAAAAGGCGTAAGCGAGCTTCACCTTGTTCTGCGAGTTGACGGGACACACCAACAAGTAGTGCTAGTCCATAGTCCCTCCTTTCCGGTTAATATGGCTTAATCTTTTTTGCAGGTAAATGAGAGAGCTTTATTCATATATAAGCATTCTTAGGACGATCAGCCAAGACACTAGTCACTAGGAAGCGAGGTACCCCGCAAAAAACGAAGTAGGAAGCCAGGTGTTTCATCAAGCCAGCTCTCGGCCACATTCAAAGTGCAGCAAGCACGGTTCACGCAAAGATGTGCCGCAAGGTTTGCTGACCTGTTTACATGCTGGATAACAAAAAAAGAGGAAATATTACCGAGCGCTCCTATTTGTAACAGGATATGAGCCAGAATTAAGCGAGAATTGTGGTGAGTGTTCCATGCAATCAACTTCCATTATCACATGCGAGAACCCTCGAAGAGAACCAAATGTGTTGAAGATTGCTTTACCACATTTTAAAAATATAATAAGAGTGCAGAAGCTCCTCCATCTGGTTCCTAGTACTACCTCTATAGATTATAGTAGTAGTACTAGTACTAGTAAACTTTGCGCTTGGCTGTTCGCCTCTTCGGGAAGTGCAACAATAGTAGTACTACTAGTATAGTGTATGCTTCTGGCAATCTGACACCGATTTAACTGTTGCACGTCCACCGCCTCAGCGAAGGACAACTTGCATTAGTCAAAAGTTTCTCCTTGTCCTGCGAGCCATAGCGCGCAAGCTTCTCCCGTCCTGCAAGCTTCTCCTCGTTCGGCAAGTTGACGGGACACATCAAAGCAATGCTAGTCCATACTACATCCTCTCTGGTTAATATGGCTCAATTTCAAACGAGATAAATACACTGTCAGTCACTATATATATTTGTAAAAATACAGTTAGTGGACTTCATAATACGCTCATTAGGCTCAATATATGCATTTTCTGGTGTTTATACGGTCACTAGCTCACCCTGGCTAATTATGTGTGTGCATACACGTGTAGGTTGAGCACTTGAGTGTGACCGTGTGTGTTCCGTCGGGTGCTCGGACATGCATGCATTAGGGCGTCGCGCATGTTTTTGCGTCCATGTGTACGTGTGACTGTTGCATACACGTAGGGGGAGTACATGTAGGGGCCACTACAGGAGCAGTAAAATCACACAGTAAGTTATTCGGAAGAAGCAACCATCATTTCACTCTTCAATGACACGTACGCAATATAAAATGGTGGATATGGAGAGAAAAAGAAAACCACTATATATACACTAGCAGGAGCCTAAGCTACAAGCCTGCTTGCTTGGGTTGCTCTCTTCACAAGCATAGAACAACGGTGGCCACACCGTGGGTCACATATCCGACCTGATCCCGCAGCTGGGGGAAGGGAACAATGTTGTGCGTAGACGCGGTCGACATCGGCTGGGGAGAAAATCCATAGTCGGTGCATCCCAATCGGGGGTCACCGCGGTATGGGCTGATGCCGCGTCTCAACCGCTTTTCTAGCTACAGCCCGATGTCCCAGGTAGTCCATCTTCCTTTTAGAGCCGACTTACTCCACTGCTGCAGCTCCCCACGTAGCTCCATCACCATGTCGCTTTGTTGGTAGAAAATGAATGAAAATGGAGTGGAAAGTTTCTGTTTTTCCGGAGAAAAAATGGAAATGGAGAGAAACCAACATTCTGTTTCGTTGGATCGCACCATCGAGCAAAACCAACGTTTAAATCACATCTTTCGTGTTCGTGTCTCACCCTCCTCCAGGGCTCGACCCCACACGGTCGCTCGGCATGCCACTCACCACAAACCGAGTATACGATAACTTTCCCACCTGCTTGTCGATGGATCGCACCATGGAGTACTAGTACTACTGGAAGAGATTGACAAGTTGGGGAGGACAACTAGCTATAGCACGGACTCCCAAGAACTTTATAAATGCATGTTGTGGCCGGCTATTGCGACCTTTGAACGCAGAGTAGTCGCGTGTACCAGGAAGCGGCGCGGGCGGCGCTCTCTCGATCGGCGCGCCACTTCAATGCCGGTACCAGTGAGAGGTCGCGTCCGCTCTGGCCGGGCATGAATGCGGCACTGACCGTTTCGGGCGGGAAGCACGCGCGGGTGATGAAGAGGTTTCGGGTTGGTCAGGAGCGGCCGTGGCAGCGGTCCGGACGCCCGTAAACAAGAAATGTTGTACATTAATATTGCCGCGTATATAATTAACAACAAAAATGATGTGCCAGTTGGACAAATATGATTGGAGATGGAGATGGAAATTGAATTTTATGTAAACACGGATATGATGTCCATGTCTATGTGTGTGTGCGCGACGACTCTCGCGACCTAGAAGTGGGGGCGTGTTTTTGATCGAGTTTTCTTTCTTGGTACGTTAAAAATTTGTCCGCCAGTTTTTGTTTCTTTTTTCCGGGAACGCACGTATTCTATTTTAAAACCACTTCTATGGAGATATTTTTTTACTCCATTATAGCCTCTTGTTTGATAGAATTTCTTGTGCCTTGCTCTCTCACCCTCTCCATATCAAAACAAGATGACAGTGTGCACACTATCTCTCCGATACGTCTCCAACGTATCTATAATTTTTTATTGCTCCATGCTATATTATCTACTTCTTTAGACATTATTGGGCTTTATTGTCCACTTTAATATTATTTTTGAGACTAACCTATTAACCGGAGGCCCAGCCCAGAATTGTTGTTTTTTGTCTGCTTTAGGGTTTCGAAGAAAAGGAATATCAAACGGAGTCCAAACGGAATGAAACCTTTGGAAACGTGATTTTCTCATCAGATAAGATCCAGGAGACTTGGACCCTGCGTCAAGAAAGCCACGAGGTGGTCACGAGGGTGGAGGGCGCCCCCCCTAGGGTGCACCCCTTGCCTCATGGGCACCTCGAAGCTCCACCGATGTACTTCTTCCCCCTATATATATCCACGTACCGCCAAACAATCGGGGACGGAGCCAAAAATCTAATTCCACCGCCGCAACTTTCTGTATCCACGAGATCCCATCTTGGGGCCTGTTCCGGAGCTCTGTCGGAGGGGGCATCGATCACGGAGGGCTTCTACATCATCATCCAAGCCCCTCTGATGAATTGTGAGTAGTTTACTTCATACCTACGGGTCCATAGTTAGTAGCTAGATGGCTTCTTCTCTCTTTTTGGATCTCAATACAAAGTTCTCCCCCTCTCTCGTGGAGATCTATTCGATGTAATGTTCTTTTTGCGGTGTGTTTGTTGAGATTGATGAATTGTGGGTTTATGATCAAGTCTATCTATGAATAATATTTGAATCTTCTCTGAATTATTTTATGTATGATTGGTTATCTTTGCAAGGCTCTTCGAATTATCAGTTTGGTTTGGCCTACTAGATTGGTTGTTCTTGCCATTTGGGTTCGATCTTGCGGTGTCCTTTCCCAGTAACAGAAGGGGCAGCAAGGCACGTATTGTATCGTTGCCATCGAGGATAACAAGATGGGTTTTTTATCAAATTGCATGAAACTATCCATCTACATCATGTCATCTTGCTTAAGGCATTACTCTGTTTTTAACTTAATACTCTAGATGCATGCTGGATAGAGGTCGATGAGTGGAGTAATAGTAGTAGATGTAGAATCATTTCAGTCTACTTGTCTCGGATGTGATGCCTATATACATGATCATACCTAGATATTCTCATAACTATGTTGAATTCTGTCAATTGCTCAACAGTAATTTGTTCACCCACCGTAGAATACTTATGGTCTTGAGAGAAGCCACTAGCGAAACCTATGGCCCCCGGGTCTCTTTCTCATCATATCAATCTTCATCACTTTATTATTGCTTTGCCTTTACTTTGCTTTTACTTTTTACTTTTGCATCTCTATACCAAAAATACCAAAAATATTATTTATCATCTGTATCAGATCTCACTTTTGTAAGTGATCATGAAGGGATTGACAACCCCTAAGCACGTTTGTTGCGTTGAGCTATTGTTTTTGTGTAGGTACAAGGGACTCGAGCGTAGCCTCCTACTGGATTGATACCTTGGTTCTCAAAAGCTGAGGGAAATACTTACGCTACTTTTCTGCATCATCCCTTCCTCTTCGGGTAAATCCAACGCAGTGCTCAAGAGGTAGCAAGAATAATTTCTGGCACCGTTGCTGGGGAGTCTGCGCAAAAGTCAATATACCAAGTACCCATCACAATCCCTATCGCGCGCATTACATTATTTTCCATTTGCCTCTCGTTTATCCTCCCTCTCTTTCTCTATTTGCCTTTTTTGCCCGTTTTCTTTTTGTTTGCTCGTATGGTTGGAATAGTTGTTTATTTATTACTAAACAGAGAACCTAAGATCTATGGATCCTCATCCACTTGCTAATCTTTTTAAGAGATCCAATTATGATGAACCAATTGCTAGTGAGTTTTGTGCACTAGATTATCTTTATGAGGTTTTGCTTGAAATTCGTGAATCTGAAAAGTGTGATGAATTACTTTATGAAGTGATTAACGATATATCATTGAATACAAAGCATGATTGCAATGATGATAGTATCAATTCTATGAATGTCAATTGTGCTAATAATATGCAAAACCCGAAGCTTGGGGATGCTAGTTTTACTATGTCCTCTACTTGTTGCAATGATCATGATTGGGGTGATTCTTCTTTTGATCTTGAAAATTTATTTAAACCCCATGATGAATATGATATTGATTATAATGTTTGCAATAATATTAAAAGTGGGTTTGGAAAGGTCATGACTTTAGTTAATGTTAATCCCACTATTTTGGAAGATTGTCAACTTTGCATACATGTGGATCCTGTTAAGAATATATTTTGTGATACCTATATTGTTTAATTTGCTTATGATCCTACATGTAATTACTATGAGATAGGAAAATATGGTTTTAGAATTTTTCATGTTACTAAATTACCTCTCGTTATGTTGAGATTGCTATTGTTTCTTTCCGCTTCCTTGCATATGCTAGTTTTTGCTTGCTATGATAATTTGTTTGCCTTTAAGATGCCTATGCATAGGAAGTATGTTAGACTTAGATGTGTTTGTCACATGCTTTATGATGCTTCTTTTGTGCTTCAATTCTTCTCTTTCTTGTGAGCATCATTAAAATTACCAATGCCTAGCTATAAGGCTTTAAAGAAAAGCGCTTGTTGGGAGACAACCCAATATTTTTCCTTGCTGTTATTCAATAAATAATTTACCTAGCCTATGTTTTGGTTATGTTTTTTTGTGTTTAGTTAGTGTTTGTGCCAAGTAGAAACGTTGGGAAGACTTGGGGAAAGTCTTGTTGAACTTGCTGTAAAAAACAGAAACTTTAGCGCTCACGAGAACTGCTGTCAGTTTTATGGGGAAAGTCTTGTTGAACTTGCTGTAAAAAACAGAAACTTTAGCCCTCACGAGAACTGCTGTCAGTTTTATTTGGAAAGTGATATTTAGTTAATTATTTTTGAAGATGATTAATAGATAAATTACCCACGTCTAGCAATTTATGTTAGAATTTTTGTGATTCCAGATCTTGCGCTAGCTACAGATTACTACAGACTGTTCTGTTTTTGACAGATTCTGTTTTTCGTGTGTTGTTTGCTTATTTTGATGAATCTCTGGCTAGTAAAATAGTTTATAAACCATAGAGAAGTTGGAATACAGTAGGTTTAACACCAATATAAGTAAAGAATGAGTTAATTACATTACCTTGAAGTGATCTTTTGTTTTCTTTCGCTAAGGGAGCTCACGAGATCTTCTGCTTTAAGTTTTGTGTTGTGAAGTTTTCAAGTTTTGGGTAAAGATTTGATGGATTATGGAACGAGGAGTGGCAAGAGCCTAAGCTTGGGGATTCCCATGGCACCCCCAATATGATCTAAGGACACCTAAAAGCCAAAGCTTGGGGATGCCCCGGAAGGCATCCCCTCTTTCGTCTATTTCTATCGGTAACTTTACTTGGAGCTATATTTTTATTCACCACATGATATGTGTTTTGCTTGGAGCATCTTTTATGATTTGGGTCTTTGCTTGTTAGTTTACCAGAAGCATCCTTGCTGTATACACCTTTTGAGAGAGCCATACATGATTTGGAATTTGATAGAATACTCTATGTGCTTCACTTATATCTTTTGAGCTTTATAGTTTTGCTCTAGTGCTTCACTTATATCTTTTAGAGCAAGGTGGTGGATTTGTTTTATAGAAACTATTGATCTCTCATGCTTCACTTAGATTATTTTGAGAGTCTTAATAGCATGGTAATTTGCTTAAAATCTTAATATGCTTGGTATGCAAGATTAATAATAAAACTTTTGTATGAGTGTGTTGAATACTAAGAAAAGTTTGATGCTTGATGATTGTTTTGAGATATGGAGGCAATAATATCAAACTCATGCTAGTTGAGTAGTTGTGAAATTGAGAAATACTTGTGTTGAAGTTTGCAAGTCCCGTAGCATGCACGTATAGTAAACGTTATGCAACAAATTTGAAACATGAGGTGTTATTCGATTGTCTTCCTTATGAGTGGCGGTCGGGGATGAGCGATGGTCTTTTCGTACCAATCTATCCCCCTAGGAGCATGCACGTAGTGCCGAGGTTTTTGATGACTTGTAGATTTTGGCAATAAGTATGTGAGTTCTTTATGACTAATGTTGAGTCCATGGATTATACGCACTCTCACCCTTTCATCCTTGCTAGCCTCTTCGGTACCATGCATTGCCCTTTCTCACACTGAGAGTGGCGCAAACTTCCCCGGTGCATCCAAACCCCGTGATATGATACGCTCTTTCACACATAAACCTCCTTATATCTTCCTTAAAACAGCCACCATACCTACCTATTATGGCATTTCCATAGCCATTCTGAGATATATTGCATTGCAACTTTCCATCATTCCGTTCATCATGACACATTCATCAGTGTCATATCGCTTAGCACGATCATGTAGTTGGCATAGTATTTGTGGCAAAGCCACCGTTCATAATTATTTCATACATGTCACTCTTGATTCATTGCATATCCCGGTACACCGCCGGAGGCATTCATATAGAGTCATCTTTGTTCTAGTATCGAGTTGTAATCATTGAGTTGTAAATAAATAGAAGTGTGATGATCATCATTATTAGAGCATTGTCCCAAGTGAGGTATAAAAAAAAGAGGAAGGCCATAGAAAAAAAGAAGGCCCAAAAAAGGCCATAAAAAAGAGAAGGCCCCAACAAAATGAGCGAAAAAGAGAGAAGGGACAATGTTACTATCCTTTTACCACACTTGTGCTTCAAAGTAGCACCATGATCTTCATAGTAGAGAGTCTCTCATGTTATCCCTTTCATATACTAGTGGGAATTTTTCATTATAGAACTTGGCTTGTATATTCCAACAATGGGCCTCCTCAAGTGCCCTAGGTCTTCATGAGCAAGCAAGTTGGATGCACACCCACTAGTTTCTTTTGTTGAGCTTTCATACATTTATAGCTCTAGTGCATCCGTTGCATGTCAATCCCTACTCCTTGCATTAACATCAATCGGTGGGCATCTCCATAGCTCATTGATTAGCCTCGTTGAAGTGAGACTTTCTCCTTTTTTGTCTTCTCCACATAACCCCCCTCATTATATTCTATTCCACCCATAGTGCTATGTCCATGGCTCGCGCTCATATATTGCGTGAAAGTTTATAGGTTTGAGATTACTAAAGTATGAAACAATTGCTTGGCTTCTCATCGGGGTTGTGCATGATGATAGCATTCTTGTGTGACGAAAAATGAAACATGACTAAACTATATGATTTTGTAGGGATGAACTTTCTTTGGCCATGTTATTTTGAGAAGACATAATTTCTTAGTTAGTATGCTTGAAGTATTAACATTTTTATGTCAATATGAACTTTTGTCTTGAATCTTTCGGATCTGAATATTCATACCACAATTAAGAAGAATTACACTAAAATTATGCCAAGTAGCACTCCGCATCAAAAATTCTCTTTTTATTATTTACCTACTCGAGGACGAGCAGGAATTAAGCTTGGGGATGCTTGATACGTCTCCAACGTATCTATAATTTTTGCTTGCTGCATGCTATATTATCTACTGTTTTAGACATTATTGGGCTTTATTATCCACTTTTATATTATTTTTGGGACTAACCTATTAACCAGAGGCCCAGCCCAGAATTGTTGTTTTTTGCCTATTTTAGGGTTTCGAAGAAAAGGAATATCAAACGGAGTCCAAATGGAATGAAACCTTTGGAAACGTGATTTTCCCATCAGATAAGATCTAGGAGACTTGGACCCTCCGCCAAGAAAGCCACGAGGTGGTCACGAGGGTGGAGGGCGCCCCCCCCCCTCTAGGGCGCGCCCCCTGCCTCGTGGGCCCCTCAAAGCTCCACCAACGTACTTCTTCCTCCTATATATATCCATGTACCCCCCAAACGATCGGAGATGGAGCCAAAAACCTAATTCCACCGCCGCAACTTTCTGTATCCACGAGATCCCATCTTGGGGCCTGTTCCGGAGCTCCGCCGGAGGGGCATCGATCACAAAGGGCTTCTACATCATCATCCAAGCCCCTCCATAGTTAGTAGCTAGATGGCTTCTTCTCTCTTTTTGGATCTCAATACCAAGTTCTCCCCCTCTTTCGTGGAGATCTATTTGATGTAATCTTCTTTTTGCGATGTGTTTGTTGAGATCGATGAATTGTGGGTTTATGATCAAGTCTATCTATGAATAATATTTGAATCTTCTCTGAATTCTTTTATGTACGATTGGTTATCTTTGCAAGTCTCTTCGAATTATCAGTTTGGTCTGGCCTACTAGATTGGTTGTTCTTGCCATGGGAGAAGTGCTTAGCTTTGGGTTTGATCTTGCGGTGTCCTTTCCCGGTGACAGAAGAGGCAGCAAGGCACGTATTGTATCGTTGCCATCGAGGATAACAAGATGGGTTTTTTATCATATTGCATGAAACTATCCCTCTACATCATGTCATCTTGCTTAAGGCGTTACTCTGTTTTTAACTTAATACTCTAGATGCATGCTGGATACGGTCGATGAGTGGAGTAATAGTAGTAGATGCAGAATCGTTTCGTTCTACTTGTCTCGGACGTGATGCCTGTATACAAGATCATACCTAGATATTCTCATAACTATGCTCAATTCTATCAATTGCTCAACAGTAATTTGTTTACCCACCGTTGAATACTTATGCTCTTGAGAGAAGCCACTAGTGAAACCTATGGCCCCCGGATCTCTTTCTCATCATATCAATCTTCATCACTTTATTATTGCTTTGCTTTTACTTTGCTTTTACTTTTTACTTTTGCATCTCTATACCAAAAATATTATTTATCATCTCTATCAGATCTCACTTTCGTAAGTGACCGTGAAGGGATTGACAACCCCTAAGCGTGTTGGTTGTGTTGAGCTAATGTTTTTGTGTAGGTACAAGGGACTCGAGCGTAGCCTCCTACTGGATTGATACCTTGGTTCTCAAAAACTAAGGGAAATACTTACACTACTTTGCTGCATCATCACTTCCTCTTCGGGGAAATCCAAAGCAATGCTCAAGAGGTAGCACTCTCTCCTCACCGATGCTCACAGATCCGGCTGAATCCCGTCCGATGCGGGAGGTGAGGAGGTGCAGCGTTGATGTTGTCGCTGTCGGCGATGGAGGAAGCTGATGCGCACTGTCCTCTCGGAGTCGGCACTGCACGGACGAAGATCCTCCGCGCCCTTGTTCACTGCCGCCGTGTGGGTAGATCCCGCCCACCCGCCTAAGCGACATCTCGCCCACCTGAGGTATAACTTCTTGTACTGGTCCAGCTCCCCAGGTCGCTGCATGCGGGTTTTCTTCTATGCGACTACTCCCCAGCTCCCCATGTATAGTAGCTAGCGTTCCTCGGCTGGTCCAACATCACCTACTATTATAGAGGAAATGCCACTCGAAAAGTTGTCCTGATTTATGCCTCGGTGGAGGTATACGTTTTGTTTCGACAAAAAGTACATGGTGGTTGTGTGGTCATTGTCCATATGCTCCTATTGCTGCTGCTAATCTAATAGTATCACTGGTTAAATGAAGAAATGTTTTTTCTCGGGTATCCTGGTTTAGTTCCCATCAAGATAATCATGATGCTTCTGTTTGTTGGTGTACTTTTCATAATTCTTATTGACAATTGAGATTTCATTGTTAATCTTGTAAAACAAAGTGACAACACTATATCCCTTTTTTATATTTTTGGAAACAGCGATGCGTATCTCCATACCCGCGCATGTCTTCCTCAATTTTAGTGGAACTACACAAAATTGGGTGGCCATTGTTGTTCCGCCTCACTGTCCTCTGCCACGTGGTTCTTCCTTCCTCGAGCTTGACTACTGAGAAGAAACAGACCACAGTGAGGATTTGTCGAACTTCATAGGTGCCTCACCCAAACTTGATGCCAAATGGATGATGCATCACCACGATGACCTATCGATGCTCATGGTTGCGTCGGCTGGTGAAGCTGATCGGTTTTCAATGAAAAACAAGATGTCTTCCATCGGTGCTCTTTGCTTGTTACCCACAAAGATGATATCCTCCGTCAGTTCACCTTGGTTGCAATCCACTGCCGGCTACGCTTTTCTCTTTCACCCAGCGCCTTTACGGGAGGGCCATCGACCCCTTCTTCCTCGCTGCCGTACGTAGTGTGGGCAGATCCAACCTCCCGCCGCATGCCTTGCCACACCCCGATGACCCTAAGGTATAAGTTTCTTTGAAACCGTCATTGGTCTAGATGCATGCTGATCTGTTTTGATTCTGTAGTCGAATCTAGGTCTTGGTTCAAAGAGGAAAGAAGGGTGCTGTGGGGTGGAGCATAAATCTAGGATGTGGTTCAATGAGGAAAGGAGGGAGGGAAAGTAGTATAGACTAGCTATCCAGCCGCTTTGTTGGTCGAAAAGGGAAAAAGGGGGTAACACAGTACACACATCTGTAAGGAACCCAACTCTTTGTTGAAAAGAGAAATAAACTGGGGTGTCGGGTAGTTTGTGCAAGACTAGATTTGCTGCCCTCACATCGGAAAAAGTTTCAAAGAGAACAATTATGGGACCAACATAGATATGCTGCTTGGCTACATACTCTGCATCACCCATTTATACGTATGGACGCACATGGTGCTGGCATGTCCCATGTCCCATCCACATGATCGTGTAGTATGTTTTGAGATGTTGTGCTACTTGTATTGTTATTGTTTTAAATAAATGTTGAATTGAAGCTATTGTATTTTAAGCAATGCCACTCTCAGAATTAACTACTGAACTACTTTAAGAGAAATTCTCTGTTAATATGAATCAATGCAACCGTTTTAGAAATGCTACTGTCCTATACTTTGTTTTCCATGAAGATAAGGTAGATGCTTCTTTTTGTGGCCGCATGTTTCATCCTCCTTTATTGGCAGTAATTGTTTCCTTTTTTTGCCTCTGTTAAATCAGGGATATCTATTCAACTTGTTGCTATAGAAAACTTAAATGTCTCACCGGCGACTTTACTTGATTTCAGAGTAACAACACAAAACGAGATTGGATTTCCTATTCGTGTTGGCAGATTCATACGTGATCTTGTGTGCGTCATGACAGGTTGGTACTTGCCTTCATGCACATGATCGTGGAGTGTGTTTTGATATGTTGTGCTACTTGTATTCGTACTGTTTTAAATAAATGTTGAATTGAAGCTATTGTATTTCTGTCTTTTCCCATTAAGTAGTGAACAAAAATGGGACCAACCCAGACATTATGCTTGTTGCTTTGTTACAACAAACCCAGAACATGTTGTTGTTGTGCCCACTCTCCCCTGGAACTGTTTATGCTTTTTGTTAATCTAATGCCGCTAGTAAAATTAAGCAATGCCATTCTCAGAATTAACTATTGAATCTTATTTCAAAACTGCAACACTTGTTAGGGATTGGCTGGATTACCATTTTTGTGGCCGCATGTTTCATCCTCCTTTATTGGCCAGTAATTTATTCCTGTTTTGCCTGTGTTAAAACAGGGATATCTATTCAACTTGTTGCTATTGCGACATTTTGCTTCGCCTAATTTTGGTGGAACAGCACAAAATGAGACCGGATTTCCATATATGTGTTGAGATATCTTTTAGATCCACCTCAGGCATTGTTTCAAATCTTGGTCTTGAAAGGTCAGTACCTAGTTTCCTCAGAATTAACTACTAAATCTTAGTTCAAAACTTCAACACTTGTTAGGGATCGGCGGGAGTACCATTTCTGTTATGGATCGGCCGGAGTACATGTTTAAGAAATGTATTGTTTAGATAATGTCTCTGTTATTATATATCAGTTACAGTGTTTTACAAATGGTACTATCCCGCTTTGTAGTTCTTTCTACATGTTTAACCAAGGTATTGTTAAGATAATGTCTGTGTTAAAATGAATCAGTCGCATTGTTTTAGGAATGATACTTTTCTGCTTTGTCGGTCTTTACACATGTTGAAACAAGGCATTGTTAAGATAATGTCTCAGTTAATATGAATGAATCACACTGATTGAGAATTGCTACTCTCCTGTTTTGTTTCCCATTAAGATAAGGTAGATCAATAGATGTTTTTCTTCTGGGAGTACAAGTCATCAACCATTATTTCTCAGTAATTGTTTCCCTTATACCTTCTGTTTCTTACAGGGATATCAAAATTAAAGCTTGGTTTTATTCCGACTTTGATTTTAGTTGAACTGCACAAAAGGAGCCAATGTGTCTAAGGCAAACTGCTGCATTAGTGGGTCCCGTTGGTCTTGTCACTTTGCAGAAAGAAGCAGTCACTGTTTGCTCTACATTACACAAGGAATGATCGCGAAGATTTACAGAGTATTAGTAGATGCTGGTGATATGACTAGTCTGCAGATATTGGCTGCTTTACTTGTGGTTCGGAGGACACTGGGTAAACAAGTGCCCAAACAAGTACCAAGAAGCCAGGACAGGACTCCAACTCTGTCAATGTCACTCTAAGCAATAATGATGGGGCATCTGGGTATGGTAATCTGTTTACCGTACATTCAGTTTGTTAGTCAACCGATTGGTGGGTTGACACAAGGGCCAATATTCATGTGTGTGCTGATGTGTCTTTGTTTTCTGGCAGCATATAAATAGGAAATCCATAGGGATGCTTAGCTTGATTTTAGTGGAACTGCACAAAATGTTCAGATGGTTCGTGTCCTCCATAATAATACTTCATCATGCACAATACATCGAATGGTTCTCTAATCATTCGTCGTCACCTTGAGCCATCGGACTATCAGATGACAAACTGATGACAAACCCTGCCCGTTCCACAATCATAGGCATTACATATATTGAGTGGGAAAAGCTTGTCAAAGTTGACATTAGTTTAATATATTGGAATTTGAAAACCTTGTCAATTTTTGCTGATTGATGTTAGCCAGAAGACATGCATTTGATATTTTTGAGTGGGACGCCTGTCACACCCTAGCTAGTCATGCATTAGAGTGTTGCATCATGTTTACTCTTTCATCAGAAACTTGAAATGGGGATCTGTGAAACCCTCAGAATCATTTTGAAAATGATCCAAATAAAAATTTCTCCAAAAGGGTCCAAGAAAATGCTCATGTTGCTCTCTGAAAGTATTGGACAGAGATAAAAATCAAACCAATATTTTTAGTGGCTCATGGACATTTATTTTGGGCATTTGGAATTAAGGCATAAATATTTGCATTGGAAATATATTTCTATATATATGAAATATGGTCCAAATATTATGCCAATACTAAAGGAGCTCTGGAATAATATATCTAGCCCCTGCAAAAATTGGCATAAGTTAAATAAATGATTTAATATATTATTTAAATCAAAACAAATGTCAGAAATTAGAAAACAGAAAAGAAATAAAAGGGAGAAGCTTACCTGGGCTCCTCCCTGTGCAGCCCATCCAGCTGGCCGGCCCAGCCAGCAGGCGGCCCAGCCCGCCTCCCTCCTCTGTCGTCTTCGTCCCGACAGAGGGAGGGGAGTGTGGCCGGCGCGCGCGCCCGCCACCGCGCCACGCCACCTCTCTCCCTGCTTGCCTGCCCTCCCCTCCTCGCTCGATGCCCCGGACGACGCCACGCCTCCCCCCTGCTCTCTCTCACTCTCCCCCGGCTCTCCCCTCCTCTCCCTCGCTCTCTCTCTCACACGGCCGAACACCACCGTCGCCGCCGTTCGCCATAGCAGCCATCTCCGGCCACCCCTCGCTCCCCCGACTAGCTCAGAAGCTCCGCCACAACCCCCTCTTCTTCCCCACCGCTCCACGGGCCTTCGGAAGCCCTGCATCGCCGCCACGTCGCCGTTCCCCTCTTCGGGCTCCGACCATCATCGCCGACGAATTCGCCGTCTCCAGCGCGTCTCCGAGCCCGCTTCGACGCCCACTGCAACCGCGGTGAGCCCCCGAGTCGTTTCCCCCTTCTTCCCGGGTCTCTTTCGACCTCTAGGCCTTAGCCCCACCTTGGCCGAGAGCTCCACGCCGCCGGCGATGTCGCCGTCGTGGCCACGGTCACCGTAGC
>NC_041380.1:187158106-187159636 GCF_002162155.2 Triticum dicoccoides | reverse complement strand
CCCCCCTGCTCTCTCTCACTCTCCCCCGGCTCTCCCCTCCTCTCCCTCGCTCTCTCTCTCACACGGCCGAACACCACCGTCGCCGCCGTTCGCCATAGCAGCCATCTCCGGCCACCCCTCACTCCCCCGACTAGCTCAGGAGCTCCGCCTCGACCTCCTCTTCCTCCCCACCGCTCCACGGGTCTCCGGAAGCTCTGCATCGCCGTCACGCCGCCGTTCCCCTCTTCGGGCTCCGACCACCGTCGCCGACGAATTCGCCGTCTCCAGCGCGTCCCCGAGCCCGCTTCGACGCCCACCGCAACCGCGGTGAGCCCCCAAGTCGTTTCCCCCTTCTTCCCGGGTCTCTTTCGACCTCTAGGCCTTAGCCCCACCTTGGCCGAGAGCTCCACGCCGCCGGCGATGTCGCCGTCGTGGCCACGGTCACCGTAGCGCCCAACCGAGCACACTATCGTGCTCCACGCCTCACTAGGAGCACGCAGCACACACCAACGCCTCCCCAAACCCCCTGCAACGCCGACTCCGACCGCACCCGAACTCCGGCCGCCGCTCACGAGCTCGCCGTCGACGACTCCGGCCACCTCAGGCCCGGCCACCACCACCGTTCGATGCGCGGGAGCAAGGGCTCTCCAACGAGCCCAAGCACAGCCTCGCCCGTGCCCTGTAGCGCGATCCCGCATCGCGCCGCCGTCTCGGGCCTCGCCGGCGTCACGTCGCCGGTGGGTTTGACCCACTTTGACCACGGCAGGACCCCCCCCTGAGTCCCTGACAGGTGGGCCCAGCCCTGTAGCTAATTAGGATTAGCGCTAACCATTGTTAGTTAACCCCCTGACACTGACCAGTGGGCCCCAGCGCCCCTAATTAGTAATTAGGATTAATTTAACTCTGTTTAACCCCCTGTCACTGACGTGTGGGCCCCACACATCAGGTTTGACCTCAACCAGCCGCAGTTGACCACTGACGTCATGCTGACGTCATGCTGGCGCAATAATCATATTTCTGGATTTAAATTAAATCATGAAATTCCAGAATATTATTTAAACTTCAAAAATTCATAACTTTTATTCTGTAACTCCAAATTGGACAAATTATATATGAAAAATGATCAGAAAAATCCAATCTATCCATCTGTACTATTTTCATGCATGATCAAACAAGTTAAATTGATGTTTTAAGCAGAACAAGGAAAAGCACTTTAAAAGGCCATGTTTGAGTTTGAAATTTGAATCTTTGATTCAAATTTGTTCAAACCCTTCTGGCTTTAGTTGCATTAGCCCAACACACTCATATTGCCATGTTTCATGCATGCATCATATTGTTGCACATTGTTTGGTGATGGTTGTGTATCGGTGTCCTTGCGACAGGTTCTGCCTCCGAGGAGTACCGTGATTACCCTAACGAAGAACCGTATCAGTGCATCGAACCCTCAGGCAAGCAACCAACCATTTGATCATATCGATACAATCCCATGTTCTCGCTCCTGCTCTCTTTTACTGCATTAAGACAACGCGTTTCAAACTGCTGTGTGCTACG
>NC_041380.1:187149350-187158028 GCF_002162155.2 Triticum dicoccoides | reverse complement strand
TTGAGCCATATGTATGTGTTGTTCCTACCTTGCTATGCCTGCTATGCTTAGAGTCGTGTCAGGTCTGGTTCATCTGGGTGATGGGCTAGAGTGAAATGTTTATGTCAGTAATGAGAGTGGTGTGGTGAACATGATTTGGTAAAGGTATCGATGAGAGGCCATGTAGGAGTACATGGTGGGTTGTTTCATTGAAGCCGACCTTAAGCACTGAGATCTGTATGTGTGATTTAAGAATCAGCTACTACCATGCATTGGGCCCGAAACCAATGGACCCTCTCGGCTTCTTATTCACCCTAGTTCTCCGTCCAGGAGTTGCAAGTAGTTTCTGGTGTTTGTAGCCTACTGGAGGCCGTGGACAGCGCTGACCGTAGGGGTGGGCTGTGATGCGGTAGGTACGTGGCACGGTGTACCGAATACCCGTTAGGTATCTCGGGAACCCTGTTCACATCGTTCGGGGCCGTATGGGAAACCTCGGCCGGACTCCCTGCGGATGGAACCTGGATAGGCGATAAACCTGGACTGGAGGCTTAGGTGATTAGGTAGGTCGTGGCCGACACCCACGTTGGGCTTCCGCTTGAAGGTTGTCGAGTACATGTCGTGTAAACGACGATAAGTGGTGAGAGCGTGTATGAAGAAGTACACCCCTGCAGGGTTAACATGATCTATTCGAATAGCCGCGTCCGCGGTAAAGGACTACTTGGTTGCCTATACAGTTCATAGACAAGTAAATGGAAACTACTAAAAGCCTCAAGATAAGTGTGAGTGCCGAGGATGGCTCTTCCGTAGGAAGACGGAGGCGGATCCTCGGTAGTGTATTGAAGTGGTGAGTAGTGGACTCGTGTGCGCAAAACCATTTCAAGTTGAAGTATCGTAGGATAGTCTAGCCAAGAGTCAAAGCTGGCTTGCTGCAATAACTCCACCAACCCTTCTTGATAATATGCATGTATGTAGGATCTGATGTAAGTCTTGCTGAGTACCTTTGTACTCATGTTGCTATAATTTACATTTTTTTACAGAAGACGCTGCAACCCCTTCTGATGGGTTCTATGTAGACGTTGACATCAACGAGTAGGCTAAAGACCCAGGTGGTGACCCTGAGCTTGTGAAGGACCACGTAGTATAGCTAGGCTTTCCAAGCCTCTTTTATTTTACTAGTTGTCTGTACTCAGACAAGTTACTTCCGCTGCTGGTTTGTATGACTGTATGACTTGTATGTGGGGTCGTGAGACCCGTACCTTTGTGTATGTTATGTATGGCTCCCTGAGCCTTAAATAAAGTACTTGTGTCGTAGAGTCATGTTGTGATGCTTCGTTGTATTTGCACATATCGAGCATATTGTGTGTATGATTGAAATGCTTGGTATGTGTGGGATCTGACTATCTAGTTGTTTATCTTTAGTAGCCTCTCTTACCGGGAAATGTCTCCTAGTGTTACCGCTGAGCCATGGTAGCTTGCTACTGCTCTGGAACACTTAGGCTGGCCGGCATGTGTCCTTCTTCGTTCCTGTGTCTGTCCCTTCTGGGAAATGTCACGCTTTGAGTACCGGAGTCCTGTTGGCCCGCTACAGCCCGGTTTACCGGAGTCCTGCTAGCCCAGTGCTACAGCCCGGACCCACTTGCTGATGACCGACACGTTCGAAGCTGGGTCATGGATGCCTGTCCCTGTAAGTCTGCGCCACTTTGGGTTTACGACTAGTCATGTCAGCCCGGGCTCTTTATCATATGGATGCTAGCGACACTATCATATACGTGAGCCAAAAGGCGCAAACGGTCCCGGGCAAAGGTAAGGCGACACCCGTGGGGATACCGTGCGTGAGGCCGCAAGGTGATATGAGGTGTTACCGGCTAGATCGATGTGACATCGAGTCGGGGTCCTGACAGCGTTGGTATCAGAGCTGGACTGCCTGTAGGTTCTCCAAGCCAAACTGGTCGATGTTGAGTCTAGAAATTCTTTAGTTATATGTAGGGGAATTGTTTGTGGGTTGGAACGTAAGGCTCTTTTTACTTCTTTACCTTATGACATTCTGATCTGAGTCAGTCCATTCTTCTACCGGGGGTTAAGGAATTAGGATCTGTTCTCTCTATCAGGATCACGTGTTACTGATCAGTAGTACCTTATAAGTTTGATGGATACAAGCCTAGTTCAGTTCTACTACCATATTATGTTGCTAGAATGGATTCAGAACTTTCATATGATGATGTTGAGTGTGTATGAAATCCTTTGTCAAATGTCTCAAAATCCTTCTTGAGCATTTACAGCTGTTATGCTGCCGAAATTTCGCTAGAATTCTAATGCCCTTGCATTATGATTGTGCTTTCAGATGGCGACACGCGACCTCAATCAAGTGGTTCGCCTGACTCGATGCCTAGATGTACCCGGCCATACTGCCAAGTTGGTCAGGGTAATGACTGAGGCTGGATACCGCTGGTATCCTGAGTACATGGTCGAAGAGCAATTCCGAGATTTTAATCAAAGCCAGTATCTCTGCACTGTCAGGATATTTCCATCTTATCCTGGATCCACCGAGCCTCTTCACTGCTCCTATGGACTCGGGGTTACTATTGAGATGGCTGTGCAGGACGCCGCCTACTCTATGATGACCATTATGCGAGTCAGATCTGGTCTATTTCGGGACTCTGATTTCCGGTATATGCCAGGATCACTTCCGGGAGCACAAGGGTATCTCCACGCTATCTATGCTGACCCCACCCAGGAGGATTCACGGACTCGCACCACTGCTGAGATGCTCGAGGATAAGGACCGTGAAAATCGGGCCTTGAGGTTAGAGCTCTTCAATACCCGTGCTGACCACTTGGCCACTTTGACTCGGTTCGCACCGGCGGTGCAAGCTGGATATTCAGATATGTGCGATCTCTATCCTGTGAGATCTGCTCTGCCAGACGTGATGGTTTGGCGTGATGTAGGAGGCATCACCCCACCTCGCGGTCCCCGCAGGCCACCGTCTGTTGGTCCAAGGCCTCATCCTAGCCCCTATGGTCCACAAGCTCCGCGAGATCGTCTGTTTCCGGATGATCATGTTGAGCTTCCAGGCTATGGAGGTGACTTCTACGAGGACTACTACGGATCGGTCTGAGTTAGCAGTAGTATCACTAGTTCGCACTAGCTGTGTCGTTTATCGTCCCGCGTGACTCGTGGGATATGACCTAGTTTGTACTCCTTCCGGAGGTGTAGAAAAATAATGTATAGGAGCTTGGAATGCCTCCGATGAGATGTAATCCTCTTCACCGTAATAGTACTTTGTTTGATCTTGTACTAAACCCTGTATGGTGTGTATGACGATGGAATAAAAGAAGCAGTTTCTGTATTTACCATGTCATACGGATGATCATCTTGCATTCCGAGTTATTCCTTACATTTCTACCCTATGTCGGAATTTTATCATCCTGACTAAATCATTGTCTTGTTTACCTAGGATGGTCAACACGCGCGCTACCCTGCTTCTCAAGAGCAGGCCGAAGGCAGTGAAGCCAGGGATGCAAATCTGCCTCATCCTCCTTCACTAGCCGAGGTTATGATGGAAGCTGAGAGAAACAAGCGGGAGACCAACCGTTTGTTGGAGCGTATTGAACAGAACACAGCACACCATCAGAGGACTAACGTGGTGTCACTCAGTGATTTTATCAAATTACATCCACCCACGTTCCACCACTCCGTTGAGCCTCTCGACGCCGATGACTGGCTTCGCAGTATCTCTCACAAACTGCGTTCCGCGCTGGTAGCGGAGGCTGACAAGGTCACCTTTGCTGCATATCATCTTGAAGGCCCCGCCAGTTTATGGTGGGAGAATTATGGAGCTATGCGCCCGGCGGGCCATGTCACTACTTGGGCTGAATTCAGCGAGGCTTTCCGTGAACATCACATTCCGGAGGGTCTCATGGACCGTAAACGTGAAGAATTTTGCAGTTTCACCCAAGGCCGACTTTCTGTGGATGCTTACAGCAGGGAGTTTGGTAATCTCGCACGATATGCAACTGAGGAAGTGTCTACTGATGCCAAGAAGCAAGCAAGGTTCCGTAAGGGCCTTAGTCCTGAGCTTCGCCGCGACCTCCGTCTGCATGAGTGCACATCTTTTCAGAAACTTGTCAACAAAGCCATCAGTGCTGAAACTGGTCAGACTGACTACGACGCAACACGCAAGCATGGCCGTGATGTGGGTTCCTCATCCGGTGCTGGTCCTCAGAAGCGCCGCGTGTGGGTACCTAACACCGCCCTGCCACCCAGGTTTACATCGAGGCCATCCTTCCAGGCGCCTCGCCCCGTTCAACAGTCTGCTCCAGCCAAGCCCTATGGGGGTCCAACTAACAATGCTCCTCCACGTACCAGTTCCGTGACTTGTTTCAAGTGTGGGGAATCTGGCCACTATATGCGCGAGTGCCCCCAGACCAACCCCAACCAGTCTGCTAAAGCTGTTGGCCGTGGCAAGCCGACAGGGAAAGTGTTCCACGCCAAACCGGTCACCGCTTCACGTGGCCATGTCAACTGTATCTCTGCCGAAGAAGCTCAAGAGGATCCCAACGTCGTCCTCGGTACGCTTCTTGTTAATTGCCACCCGGCATCTGTTCTTTTCGATACAGGAGCCTCTCATTCTTTTATATCTGAAAACTATGCTCACTTGCATAACGTCGCATTCGGTGATATGCCAACCTCTATGGTAATTCAAACTCCGGGATCCAAATGGCAAACTTCTAGAGTAAGCCATGGAAATGAAATCCAAGTCGACAGACTTGTTTTCCTCGCGTCTTTGATAGCCCTTAAATCTTCAGATATTAATATCATTTTGGGTATGGACTGGATGTCAGCTCATCAAGCCAAAATCGATTGCTTCTCTAGGACTGTTCAACTCACCCATCCTTCGGGAAAGATAGTCAATGTCTTGACCCGAATAGCCAAGCGACAATTATATTCTCTTAACGCCAGCCCTTTGCCAGACCTTGAGGACGTTCCGGTAGTCCGTGACTTCTCGGATGTCTTCCCAGAGGAATTGCCAGGTGTTCCACCTGACAGGGATGTTGAGTTCGTAATAGACCTCATCCCCGGAACCGTTCCGATTGCTAGAAGACCTTATAAGATGGCACCCCTAGAACTAGCCGAGCTTAAGAAACAACTCGATGAGTCCTTGAAAAAGGGTTTCATCCGACCTAGCTCTTCTCCATGGGCTTGCCCCGTCCTATTCGTCAAGAAGAAGGATGGTACGGACCGGATGGTTGTAGATTACCGACCTGTTAATTTGGTCACAATCAAGAACAAATATCCACTTCCCAGGATCAACGACCTGTACGATCAGCTCGCTGGATCCTCAGTCTTCTCCAAAATGGATTTGAGGTTGGGCTACCATCAAATCAAAATCAGAAACGGGGACATTCCTAAAACGGCCTTTGTTACTCGTTATGGCCAATACGAGTACACCGTCATGTCCTTCGGTTTAACCAACGCTCCAGCCACCTTTTCTCGGTTAATGAACTCAATCTTCATGGAGTATTTGGATAAATTCGTCGTAGTTTATCTCGATGATATACTCATCTACTCCAAGAACGAGGAAGAACATGCCGAACATTTAAGGCTAGTGTTGAAGAAACTTCGAGAGCATCGCCTTTATGCCAAATTTTCTAAATGTGAATTCTGGTTGTCAGAAGTGACCTATCTGGGTCATGTAATATCTGGTAAAGGTATTGCTGTTAACCCTGAGCGAGTTCAAGCCGTCCTTAATTGGACTCCACCTGAATCGGTCAAGCAAGTTCGGAGTTTTCTAGGCTTAGCGAGCTATTGCCGTCGCTTTGTCGAAAACTTCTCCAAAGTTGCTAAACCTCTAACCGAACTCCTCAAGAAAGATAAGAAGTTCGAGTGGACTCCACAATGTGAGCACAGCTTTCAGGAACTGAAAAGATGCCTGACTTCTGCTCCCGTACTGGTACCGCCAGACTTCTCTAAGGACTTTGTTATCTACTGCGACGCCTCGCGACAAGGACTAGGTTGCATTCTCATGCAAGATCGACACGTAATTGCCTACGCTTCACGGCAATTGCACCCACATGAGGAGAATTATCCTACTCATGATCTAGAGCTTGCAGCCGTAGTCTATGCACTTAAAACCTGGCGAAATTACCTCCTCGGTAACCGTTGCGAAATATTCACTGATCACCAAAGTCTGAAGTACATTTTCACCCAACCGGATCTGAATCTCAGGCAAAGACGTTGGGTTGAGTTGATCACAGACTTCGACTTAGGGATAACCTACACCCCAGGGAAAGCCAACATCATGGCTGATGCGCTAAGTCGTAAATCTTATTGTAACAACCTGATGTTACAACAAAGTCAACCGCTTCTCCATGAGGAATTTCGGAAGCTTAACCTTCACATTGTTCCTCAAGGTTTTCTTTCCACCTTGGTGGCAAAACCTACCCTTACGGACCAGATTATCAAAGCACAGAAGGTAGATCCGGGAATTTCCCGCATCAAAAGAAACATTCAGAAAGGAATTGCGAATTGCTTCTCCATTAATGATCAAGGGGTCGTATACTTCGGGAATCGACTAGTGGTTCCCAAAGTGCGAAACCTGAGGCGTTTGATCCTTAAGGAAGCTCATGAATCTCCTCTCACCATTCATCCCGGTAGCACTAAGATGTATCAGGACCTACGCCAGAGGTTCTGGTGGACTAGGATGAAGAGAGAAATTGCTCAGTTTATTGCAAATTGCGACGTCTGTCGTCGTGTAAAAGCAGAGCATCAACGGCCTGCTGGCACCCTTCAACCCTTAGCTATTCCTGAATGGAAATGGGATAAAATTGGTATGGATTTCATTACCGGTTTTCCCAGGACCAAGAGCGGGAATAATGCTATCTTCGTCGTTGTCGATCGTCTTTCCAAAGTAGCCCATTTCCTACCCGTTCGTGAGAGTATAACCGCTAGTCAGCTAGCAGACTTATACATCTCCCGAATAGTGTCCCTCCATGGTGTTCCTTTGGAAATTAACTCGGATCGAGGAAGTATTTTCACCTCTCGATTTTGGGAAAGTTTCCAAAATGCTATGGGAACTCGTCTCTCCTTTAGCACCGCTTTCCACCCTCAGTCGAGTGGTCAAGTGGAACGCGTCAACCAAATTCTAGAAGACATGCTTCGAGCCTCTGTTATCTCATTTGGAATGGACTGGGAAAAGTGCCTCCCATTTGCCGAATTCGCTTACAACAACAGCTATCAATCTAGCTTGGGTAAAGCCCCTTTTGAAGTTCTCTATGGACGACGGTGTCGAACACCCCTTAACTGGTCAGAGACCGGGGAAAGACAATTCTTTGGCCCGGATATGATTCAGGAAGCAGAAGAACAAGTTCGCATCGTTCGTGAAAAGTTGAAAACAGCCCAATCCCGTCAAAAGAGTCAATATGACCGAAAGCATAAGGCTATGACTTTCGAGGTTGACGAGAAGGCTTATCTTCGGGTCACCCCTCTGAAGGGAACCCATCGTTTCGGTATCAAAGGCAAATTGGCTCCTCGTTACATTGGACCTTTTCGCATTCTCGCCAAACGAGGAGAAGTTGCCTACCAGTTGGAACTACCTCCGCACCTCTCCAGAGTCCACGATGTCTTCCACGTTTCCCAACTCAGGCGTTGCTTCTCGGATCCTATCCGTGGAGTGGACCACGAAACGCTTGATCTCCAAGATAATCTTACATATCGAGAGTACCCCGTTCGTATCCTCGATCAGGCCGAACGTATTACTCGACGTCATAATATCAAGTTTCTCAAGGTTCAATGGTCGCACCAGTCTGAGGATGAAGCAACTTGGGAAAGGGAGGATCGTCTTCGACTCGAGTACCCCGCCTTCTTTCCGGAGGAACCCAAATCTCGGGACGAGATTCTTTTGAGTGGGGGTGAGTTGTCACACCCTAGCTAGTCATGCATTAGAGTGTTGCATCATGTTTACTCTTTCATCAGAAACTTGAAATGGGGATCTGTGAAACCCTCAGAATCATTTTGAAAATGATCCAAATAAAAATTTCTCCAAAAGGGTCCAAGAAAATGCTCATGTTGCTCTCTGAAAGTATTGGACAGAGATAAAAATCAAACCAATATTTTTAGTGGCTCATGGACATTTATTTTGGGCATTTGGAATTAAGGCATAAATATTTGCATTGGAAATATATTTCTATATATATGAAATATGGTCCAAATATTATGCCAATTCTAAAGGAGCTCTGGAATAATATATCTAGCCCCTGCAAAAATTGGCATAAGTTAAATAAATGATTTAATATATTATTTAAATCAAAACAAATGTCAGAAATTAGAAAACAGAAAAGAAATAAAAGGGAGAAGCTTACCTGGGCTCCTCCCTGTGCAGCCCATCCAGCTGGCCGGCCCAGCCAGCAGGCGGCCCAGCCCGCCTCCCTCCTCTGTCGTCTTCGTCCCGACAGAGGGAGGGGAGTGTGGCCGGCGCGCGCGCCCGCCGCCGCGCCACGCCACCTCTCTCCCTGCTTGCCTGCCCTCCCCTCCTCGCTCGATGCCCCGGACGACGCCACGCCTCCCCCCCTGCTCTCTCTCACTCTCCCCCGGCTCTCCCCTCCTCTCCCTCGCTCTCTCTCTCACACGGCCGAACACCACCGTCGCCGCCGTTCGCCATAGCAGCCATCTCCGGCCACCCCTCGCTCCCCCGACTAGCTCAG
>NC_041380.1:187144589-187149339 GCF_002162155.2 Triticum dicoccoides | reverse complement strand
CCCTCCTCTCCCTCGCTCTCTCTCTCACACGGCCGAACACCACCGTCGCCGCCGTTCGCCATAGCAGCCATCTCCGGCCACCCCTCACTCCCCCGACTAGCTCAGGAGCTCCGCCTCGACCTCCTCTTCCTCCCCACCACTCCACGGGTCTCCGGAAGCTCTGCATCGCCGTCACGCCGCCGTTCCCCTCTTCGGGCTCCGACCACCGTCGCCAACGAATTCGCCATCTCCAGCGCGTCCCCGAGCCCGCTTCGACGCCCACCGCAACCGCGGTGAGCCCCCAAGTCATTTCCCCCTTCTTCCCGGGTCTCTTTCGACCTCTAGGCCTTAGCCCCACCTTGGCCGAGAGCTCCACGCCGCCGGCGATGTCGCCGTCGTGGCCACGGTCACCGTAGCGCCCAACCGAGCACACTATCGTGCTCCACGCCTCACTAGGAGCACGCAGCATGCACCAACGCCTCCCCAAACCCCCTGCAACGCCGACTCCGACCGCACCCGAACTCCGGCCGCCGCTCACGAGCTCGCCGTCGACGACTCCGGCCACCTCAGGCCCGGCCACCACCACCGTTCGACGCGCGGGAGCAAGGGCTCTCCAACGAGCCCAAGCACAGCCTCGCCCGTGCCCTGTAGCGCGATCCCGCATCGCGCCGCCGTCTCGGGCCTCGCCGGCGTCACGTCGCCGGTGGGTTTGACCCACTTTGACCACGGCAGGACCCCCCCTGAGTCCCTGACAGGTGGGCCCAGCCCTGTAGCTAATTAGGATTAGCGCTAACCACTGTTAGTTAACCCCCTGACACTGACCAGTGGGCCCCAGCGCCCCTAATTAGTAATTAGGATTAATTTAACTCTGTTTAACCCCCTGTCACTGACGTGTGGGCCCCACACGTCAGGTTTGACCTCAGCCAGCCGCAGTTGACCACTGACGTCATGCTGACGTCATGCTGGCGCAATAATCATATTTCTGGATTTAAATTAAATCAGGAAATTCCAGAATATTATTTAAACTTCAAAAATTCATAACTTTTATTTTGTAACTCCAAATTGGACAAATTATATATGAAAAATGATCAGAAAAATCCAATCTATCCATCTGTACTATTTTCATGCATGATCAAACAAGTTAAATTGATGTTTTAAGCAGAACAAGGAAAAGCACTTTAAAAGGCCATGTTTGAGTTTGAAATTTGAATCTTTGATTCAAATTTGTTCAAACCCTTCTGGCTTTAGTTGCATTAGCCCAACACACTCATATTGCCATGTTTCATGCATGCATCATATTGTTGCACATTGTTTGGTGATGGTTGTGTATCGGTGTCCTTGCGACAGGTTCTGCCTCCGAGGAGTACCGTGATTACCCTAACGAAGAACCGTATCAGTGCATCGAACCCTCAGGCAAGCAACCAACCATTTGATCATATCGATACAATCCCATGTTCTCGCTCCTGCTCTCTTTTACTGCATTAAGACAACGCGTTTCAAACTGCTGTGTGCTACGATAGTTGAACCCATTTCCTCTGCATGACCTGTCATTGCCACAATAACTAGATGAAACCCACTAGCATGTGTAGGAGTTGATTGAGCCATATGTATGTGTTGTTCCTACCTTGCTATGCCTGCTATGCTTAGAGTCGTGTCAGGTCTGGTTCATCTGGGTGATGGGCTAGAGTGAAATGTTTATGTCAGTAATGAGAGTGGTGTGGTGAACACGATTTGGTAAAGGTATCGATGAGAGGCCATGTAGGAGTACATGGTGGGTTGTTTCATTGAAGCCGACCTTAAGCACTGAGATCTGTATGTGTGATTTAAGAATCAGCTACTACCATGCATTGGGCCCGAAACCAATGGACCCTCTCGGCTTCTTATTCACCCTAGTTCTCCGTCCAGGAGTTGCAAGTAGTTTCTGGTGTTTGTAGCCTACTGGAGGCCGTGGACAGCGCTGACCGTAGGGGTGGGCTGTGATGCGGTAGGTACGTGGCACGGTGTACCGAATACCCGTTAGGTATCTCGGGAACCCTGTTCACATCGTTCGGGGCCGTATGGGAAACCTCGGCCGGACTCCCTGCGGATGGAACCTGGATAGGCGATAAACCTGGACCGGAGGCTTAGGTGATTAGGTAGGTCGTGGCCGACACCCACGTTGGGCTTCCGCTTGAAGGTTGCCGAGTACATGTCGTGTAAACGACGGTAAGTGGTGAGAGCGTGTATGAAGAAGTACACCCCTGCAGGGTTAACATGATCTATTCGAATAGCCGCGTCCGCGGTAAAGGACTACTTGGTTGCCTATACAGTTCATAGACAAGTAAATGGAAACTGTTAAAAGCCTCAAGATAAGTGTGAGTGCCGAGGATGGCTCTTCCGTAGGAAGACGGAGGTGGATCCTCGGTAGTGTATTGAAGTGGTGAGTAGTGGACTCGTGTGCGCAAAACCATTTCAAGTTGGAGTATCGTAGGATAGTCTAGCCAAGAGTCAAAGCTGGCTTGCTGCAATAACTCCACCAACCCTTCTTGATACTAAGCATGTATGTAGGATCTGATGTAAGTCTTGCTGAGTACCTTTGTACTCATGTTGCTATAATCTACATTTCTACAGAAGACGCTGCAACCCCTTCTGATGGGTTCTATGTAGACGTTGACATCAACGAGTAGGCTAAAGACCCAGGTGGTGACCCTGAGCTTGTGAAGGACCTTGTAGTATAGCTAGGCTTCCCAAGCCTCTTTTATTTTACTAGTTGTCTGTACTCAGACAAGTTACTTCCGCTGCTGGTTTGTATGACTGTATGACTTGTATGTTGGGTCGTGAGACCCGTACCTTGGTGTATGTTATGTATGGCTCCCTGAGCCTTAAATAAAGTACTTGTGTCGTAGAGTCATGTTGTGATGCTTCGTTGTATTTGCACATATCGAGCATATTGTGTGTATGATTGAAATGCTTGGTATGTGTGGGATCTGACTATCTAGTTGTTTATCTTTAGTAGCCTCTCTTACCGGGAAATGTCTCCTAGTGTTACCGCTGAGCCATGGTAGCTTGCTACTGCTCTGGAACACTTAGGCTGGCCGGCATGTGTCCTTCTTCGTTCCTGTGTCTGTCCCTTCTAGGAAATGTCACGCTTTGAGTACCGGAGTCCTGTTGGCCCGCTACAGCCCGGTTTACCGGAGTCCTGCTAGCCCAGTGCTACAGCCCGGACCCACTTGCTGATGACCGACACGTTCGAAGCTGGGTCATGGATGCCTGTCCCTGTAAGTCTGCGCCACTTTGGGTTTACGACTAGTCATGTCAGCCCGGGCTCTTTATCATATGGATGCTAGCGACACTATCATATACGTGAGCCAAAAGGCGCAAACGGTCCCGGGCAAAGGTAAGGCGACACCCGTGGGGATACCGTGCGTGAGGCCGCAAGGTGATATGAGGTGTTACCGGCTAGATCGATGTGACATCGAGTCGGGGTCCTGACAACGCCCTTTGCTGTGAGCAACGTCGATCGTTTTTTCCTATTCCTGTCTTCAGTTCGGAAGTAAATATTTACTCCAGTGAGATGCATAGTCACATGAATGTTGACTTATGTAAGATATTTTAAGAGTTTGTTCTGAATATTGTCTATGTAATGCCAGGCTTGTGTTTGATTGCAAAGTTGAGCTTGGAATGTTGTGGCATGCGGCATCACGAGCTGTTCACCGTGTATCCTAAGAATAATGCTTCGTATTGTTTTACAGGTCGATCTAATGCCAGTGATTTTCTTTTTAGGGAAATCATCTTGTTCTATTGTTTCCGTGCTTAAGAAGTTCATCGTCTTATGTTTCATTCATAGCCTATACGACAAGTCGGGTAGGTTAGACGTGAAACAACATGATCTTCTGACCAACTCATCATCTTAGGCAGTGATTGGATCATCGTTTTCCAACCAAAACTGCTTGTAGTACTGACGGTTGTAAATAAAAGCAGTTGGTCTTGAGCGAAGCGCTTGGTTGGTCGATTTTGACTAGTAAAATATACACCGGTCTCTCAAATTACACGCGTAACCCGCCAGTTTTACTTACAGACATCGGGCCCTCGATTTCATTACGCCTGTATTTTACATGTTGTTTCTGATGAGGAGTAAATTACACTTGTATCTTAATACAGTTGTGAAATAAACTAGAGCTCCCAAGCGCGGCCTTACCGTTTCATGTCGTCTTAGTCTCTCGAAGGTGCCCATAGCTGTCCGATGATCCTGGCTTCCTGAATGAGCAGCGGGCGCTGTATCAGACCATCCGTAGGGCCCGCGAGGCCCTCTCTGTCGTCCTTCGTGTTGTTGCACTCGCCATGGCGCCGAGCATTGTTAACATGGTCAATGAACATGAGGATTCAGGAGATGACTTTATTTTGACTGGTTGACAATAGCGACCCACTAGGGCCATAGCCGTACATGCGCAAGTGCCTCATTATTATGTACAACTATATTTTTTTGCTTCCTCCTGGTTTCCTGACATCACGGTCCCACACCATTGACAACCTATATAGTCAATAAACGAGAGAATTGCACAAGGTGCGGCCGACAGCTGGGACCAAGCAGCTCAAGTAGTATTTGTGTTTTTGAGGCGTGAGCACTGCAGAGTTTTTCTTGGCGATGTTTTCGTTGTTGTTTAGAGGAGAGCAGGGTATTAACAGGGCGGGCTGTGGCTCGTCTAGCCCAGGACAGATATCCAACCCAGATATTAATTTTTTTCAAGATGAAAATGGCTAGCCCAGCTATACGTTTTTTGAGGAATACCCA
>NC_041380.1:187099867-187144353 GCF_002162155.2 Triticum dicoccoides | reverse complement strand
TAGGAGGGATGCATTAGGCTTAACAGGAAAATGGGCTTTAAAAATAATAAATGGGATGAAATTATAAAAACTAGGCAGTAAGTATGAAAACATGCACCAAGCACGGAATTAGTTTATAAAATATTATTTATGGATTTTGAAAATCTTAATTCTTAATTGTCGCGCGCACAATGTTTCGTTAGATTTTTACGTAATACAAATTTATATTTAATTTGACAAGAAATTTTGGGATAAAAATATTTCGGATCCCATCAAAATGTGGGAAATTTTATTGAGTTCTGTCTTGAACGGTTGGTTGAAATTATTAATCGCTGTCCTAGCTAGAAAATGCGTTGTACTTTTAACAAACTGTAAATGGGCTGTAGTAAATTCCATTAAAATTCAACAATGGGTTGTACATTCTTACAAATCGCAAATGGGCTATAACTTCTCTCCCACACACTTGTGGGCCTACTAAGTTGACGCGTCCCCTAAAAAAAGAAGTTGACGCATATGCAAGGCTTTTGAACTTATTATAGTCAACACACGGTTCTAGCAGTAGTGGCCGTTGGATATTCTAGCTTCACCCGCCCAAAAAATAATTCCTCCCCCTGACATCTGGGGCGCATCGTTTCGGAAGCTGACCTGGCGGCCTACTAAGTTGACGCGTACTAAGGGCTTTGTCAACTTAGTCAATATGAACGATTATAGCTGGAGTGACCGTACGATGTGCATCCAACGGACGTAGTGCTTCTTCAACCTCTGGTCTTCTTGCTCCAGCCGCCCAAAGCAACGCCAGTCGTGCCGCGTGCTCCTGCCTCCCGTGGCCGGCTGTGATACCGCGGAGGCCTCACCGCCCCCTACTACTCCCACCGCGGGCCAGGCCATCCCTCTACTCACCCACACCCCCTGTTATTCCACGGCGACGGCAGCCTCACACCGCAGCCGAACCAGTGAACCCTCGTACTCCTCTCCGCGGTGGGAGGGCTTCCATTGTCGTGTCTTCCCCGGCTCCGCGTCATCCCCTTCCTAGGCCTCACCGTCGTCCACGCCCTGGTGCTCTCAATGCGGTGTGGTCAACATGGTCAAGGAACGGCTTCCATCGTACGTGGACTGTACGTGGAGAGGCCGACAACTGGGTCCACGACGGCAGCAAGGAAGTACCTCCTTATTACGCGGAAAATAATGATTCCTCAACCTGATAGCATGGACCCACCGGACGGGCCACCGAATTTTCCGAAAAAAATGTTCGCCCCTGACTACTGGGACCCACCAGACGGGCCACCGTATTGCACAAAAAAACATTCCCCCCGCTATCAGCTCGGACCCACCAGAAGTGCCTCCTTATTACACAAAAAAAAATGAATACTCCCCCTGCTGGTTGGGACCCACCTTGGTGGGAGGCTGACTTGTGGGCCTACTAAATTGATGGGGACGGAGTGCTTTGTTAACTTAGTCAATATGAATGATTCTAGCTCCAGTGACCGTACGATGTCCATCCAACGGCCATAGTGCTTCTTCAACCTCTGGTCTTGTTGCTCCAGCCGCCCAAAGCAGCGCCAATCGTGCTGCATGCTCCTGCCTCCCATGGTCGGCTGTGCTACCGCAGACGACTCACCGCCCCTACTATTCCCACCGCTGGCCAGGCCCTGCGCCGACGGCAGCCTCACACCATAGCCGAACCAGAGAACCCTCGTACTCCTCTCCGCGCGGGCTTCCACTACCACATCTTCCCCGGCTCCGTGTTGTCCCCTTCCTAGGCCTCGCCATCGTCCACCGCCCTGGTGCTCTCGGCGCGGCGTGGTCAACATGGTCAAGGAACGGCTTCCATCGGACATGGACTGTACATGGAGATGTTGACAGCTGGGTCCACGTCTGCATCAAGGAAGTGCCTCCTTATTACGCGCAAAATAATTATTCCTCCACCTGACAGCGGGGACCCACTGGATGGGCCACCATATTTCATGAAAAAACGTTTCCCCTGACTGCTGGGACCCAGCAGCTACATCTTCGCACAAAAGGAAGTGCGTCCAGGCCAAAAAAATGATTCGCCCCCTAACTACTGGGACCCACCAGCTACATCTTTGCACGCAAGGAAGTGCCTGATAGTCAGGACCCACCTGGTCGAAGCGTACGTAGCGTTGTCATTCTGGTCGTGAACGTGTACGTTGGTCGATGTAGAGGCGCGCACGTGTCGTAGTAGAGGCGCGCACGTAGCATGTACACGTACGTACAACAGCCAGGTTGCAAGAAAGTAAATACGGCCACGTATGTACATACGGGTGTGGTCTCGAATGCCTACTCGCGCGTACATACAGCCAGGGCTCGTGTACATGGTTGGGTCGGAACGGAGAAACAACGTCGTCATCGTGTTCATGGGGAGCCAACCTGCTGGGTCGGAACGGAATGCGTCGTCGTGTTCATCGGGAGGGCTTGGACGGAACAGCTGATGGAAATGAGGCCTGGCGTACCACAGAACGGAGGAAACGGCCTTGTGTTCGACCGGCCACGTTCGAAACAGGATCCTATTCATCGGGAGGGGTCTGGCATACCGCAAAACAGAGGAAACGGACCTCCTACGGTCGAAACGGGGGTCCTCTTGATCGGGAGGGGTGTGGCGTACTGCAAAACGGAGGAAACGGACTTGTGTTGGAGCACTACGGTCGAAACGGAGGTCCTGTTCATCGGGAGGGGTGTGGCGTACCGCAAAACAGGACTCCACGGGATACTGTTCATCTCCACCGTCGACCCCCTCCATCCTCCACGGGCTACTGTTCATCCACCATAGACCTCCCCCAGCCTCCACCTGCGACTGTTCATCCACGGGCTCCTGTTCATCCAGCCTCCACCACGTGCTACTCCACCGGCTACTGTTCAACCAACCCTCTCCACGGGCTCCTGTTCAACCACGCCTCCACGGGCTACTGTTCATCCTTCCCTCCACCGTCTACTGTTCATCCTGCCCTCCACAGGGTGGTCCTGTTCATCCTACCCTCCACGGGGTCCTGTTCATCCTGCCCTCCACGGGGTCCTGTTCATCGAGCCCCAACCGGCTCAATCGATCGGGGTCCTGTTCATCCAGAGGCAACACCACAGGGTCCTGTTCATCCACCCCCACCGGGAACTATTCATCCAAACCCCCAGCAACGCTCACTGTTCATCCAGAGGCAGCATCGATCGGCTTAAGTTAGGAGTAGTAGCGAAGGAATCGCTCGATTGGGTTCAATTAACAGCCATCGATCGATCGATTGGGTTCAATAACGCGTAGCCTACAGTGCAATCGCTCGGGTTCAGCTAGAGCCCAACGCCTCGCACCCACGCGCGTGCGTGTATGAGAGAAACATGCATCGCTTGGCCCCGACCACCCACCATAACCGGGAACACCCCGATATTTTCCTCACCCTCGCTTCTACCACGGGTTTTTCCGTCATGGACGGCCCAAGGAATGTCATGCAGCTGTGTCTCCGGCCTGCCCAGGATGAACAGCCCATTTTCTGTCATGATTTTTTGTCATAGAAGTAGGAGCCCACCACATCTATGATGATACCGTGTTTTGTCACAATTATCGTCATAGAAGTGTCATAAGTATGACAAAAAGATTTCGTTCGGCCCAAAATTTCACGGATGTGTCTTTTTTGTAATGGGATACGCTCTAGAAACTGCAGTTTTCACACTTAACAGGGTACCGTCAAAATCCGTAGAAAAGACACCACATGAGATGTGGACCGGGAAGAATCCTAGTTTGTCTTTTCTAAAGATTTGGGGTTGTGAAGCATTTGTCAAGAAACTTATGTCAGACAAGCTTACACCCAAGTCGAACAAATGCATATTCGTGGAATATCCGAGGGAAACCTTGGGATATAGCTTCTACAACCAGGAAGAGAACAAAGTCTTTGTTGCTCGGAACGGGGTTTTCCTTGAGAAAGAGTTTCTCAGTCGGGAGGCCACTGGGAGGATGGTCCGACTCGAAGAAATTCAAGTACCACTCGGGGACGGCTCGGCGGGTGATGAGATCATACCGAAGTCAGTCAGGGAACCCGTAGTGGAAGCGGCACTAGAACCACGGAGGTCGGAAAGATTACGCGGAGTGCGTGATGTATTGTTGCTAGAAAGCGACGAGCCGACCACGTATGTGGAAGCGATGGTGAGCCTGAATTCCGAGGCATGGTTAGAGGCCATGAGATCCGAGTTAAAGTCCATGGATGAAAATCAAGACTGGGACTTGGTTGATCCGCCGCCTGGCATAAAGCCATTGGCTGCAAATGGGTGTTTAAGAAGAAAACCGATGTGGATGGAAATATTTAGATCTAGAAAGCTCAGCTTGTCGCTAAAGGTTATGGACAAGTTCAAGGAATTGACTACGACGAGAGTTACTCACCGGTAGGGAAGCTGAAGTCAGTAAGGATCGTACTAGCTATAGCTGCATATTTCGATTACGAGATATGGCAGATGGATGTCAAGACGGCTTTCCTTCACGGAAATTTAACTCAGGACGTGTATATGATACAGCCCAAGGGTTTTATCGATCCGACTAGCTCTAGTAAGGTTTGATAGCTGAAGAGATCCATTTATGGGCTAAGGCAAGCATCTCAGAGCTGGAACATTCATTTTGATGAGGTCATCACTGGTTTTGGCTTCATCAAAAGCAAAGAGGACTCTTGTTTATACAAGAAGTTAAGTGGGAGCTCGATAGTGTTTTTGATCTTGTATGTGGATGACATACTACTGATCGGAAATGATGTTTCGATGCTGAACTCGGTCAAGGAATCATTGAATGGAAAGTTTTCAATGAAGGAGAAATGGACAATGATCTTCAATGATGATGGTACTTATGATTCCATGAGCGAAGGAGAAATGGAAGCCCTTGAGCAAGTGGCCATGCACCGCCAAGTGAACAATGAAGAAGAACAAGTCTTTTGTGATGAAGACTCAAGTCCCGCACTTGTTGTCTAAAAAGTCTTGACTCTCCAACATCAACAAGAAGAAGACCAAAGATGCACCATATTCCACACAAAGGCCGGCATCAATGGACGATCCATCAAGGTCATCATCGATGGAGGGAGTTGCCACAACTTAGCAAGTGAAGAACTATGCTCCAAGCTCCAATTAGTCAAGATGAAGCACACTCACCCCTACAAGGTTCAATGGCTAACCAACACCGGCACCATACAAGTCGAGCATAGAGTACAAGTCTCTTTCAAGATCGGCGCCTATGAAGACACATTGGAATGTGATGTCCTTCCGATGACTGTTTGCCACCTCCTCCTTGGACGGCCATGGCAATTTGACCGAGGTGTCATTCACAATGGGCGTACAAATCACTATAGCTTCAAGATGAAAGGGAAAGAGTTCATGCTACGTCCTATGTCTCCAAGCCAAGTGCTCGCCGACAAGCAAGCCACCCATCGTGGAGGAAATAGTGAGAGAGAGATCCACCAAAAAGAGAGTGAGGGCCACAAGCCCAAATTGAGTGACTCCACGATGAGCGACAAGAAAAACTTAGTTTTCTTTGCCACCAAACGTGAGATGAGAGAAGTGTGTGAGAACCCATCAAGTGTCCTAAACTATGTCCTATTGTGCAAGGACAAGGCCACAACAACTAACAACTCTCACGATCTACCTTTGGTTTTATCTTCTCTCTTGCAGGAATTCCAAGATGTTTTCCCTGATGAGCTACCTCCGGGTCTACCTCCACTACGAGGCATTGAGCACCGAATTGATCTCATCCCCGGAGCGCCGCTTCCCAACAAAGCTCCATACCGCGTCAACCCCGAAGAAACCAAATAAATACAAAGGCAAGTAAAGCATCTCATAGACCATGGTCATGTGCGTGAAAGTTTGAGTCCGTGTGCCGTACCGGTCATTCTTGTGCCAAAACGTGATGGTTGCTTTCGCATGTGCTCCGATTGTAGACCTATCAATAGTATCACCGTTAGATATAGGTACCCCATTCCACACCTTGATGATATTCTTGATGAACTTAGTGGTGCCACTATATTTTCCAAAATTGATCTTAAGAGTGGTTACTATCAAATCCGCATACAAGAGGGTGATGAATGGAAAACCGCCTTCAAAACCAAGTTTGGTTTGTATGAGTGGTTAGTCATGCCTATGGGTCTCTCGGAAGCACCGGGCACTTTTATGCGCCTTATGAATCATGTCTTTCGCCCTTACATTGGTATATTTGTTGTGGTTTACTTCGATGACATTCTTGTGTTTAGCAAATCTATCCAAGAACATGTCACCCATGTCCGCACCGTTTTGCAATCTCTTAGAAAAGAGCGTCTCTATGCCTATTTGGTGTTGATAAGCTCATTTTCTTGGGTTTTGTGGTCTCTTCTAAGGGTGTTCATGTTGATGAGTCTAAGATCAATGCTATTAAAACTTGGCCCCAACCAACCAATTTGCAACAAGTGCGTAGTTTTCTTGGTTTAGCCGGTTTCTACCGTAGATTTGTGAAGGATTTTAGCACCATTGCTTCACCTTTACATGCTTTGAGTAAGAAAAATGCACCGTTTGTTTGGGGAACACCTCAAGATATCGCTTTCAATGAGCTTAAGAACTTGCTTACTCATGCTCCCGTCCTTGCATTACCCAACTTTGACAAACCTTTTGAGATTCATTGCAATGCTAGCGGTAATGGCATAGGAGGTGTGTTAACGCAAGAGAAGCGCCCCATTGCTTACTTTAGTGAGAAATTATCCAGCGCGCAACTCAATTACCCCATCTATGACAAAGAGCTATATGCTTTAGTGCGAGTTTTGCATGAATGGGAACATTACCTTCGCCCACATGAGTTCATCATCCATACCGACCATGAAACGCTTAAATACCTTAAGGGTCAAACTAAGTTGAACAAGCGTCATGCTAAATGGAGTGAATTTATTGAGTCTTTTCCTTATGTCATCAAGTACATTAAGGGTAAAGAAAATGTTGTGGCGGATGCGCTTTCTCGTATATGCATGCTTGTCACTAACCTTGAGTTGAATGTCATTGGTTTTGAGCATATCAAAGACTTGTATGAACATGATCCTACATTCGCCATACCTTATGCCAAGTGTTTGATGCATACTTCTTGGGATCGATACTACATCAAAGATGTATATCTTCTGAGAGCTAACAAACTTTGCATCCCTGAGTCCTCTTTTCGTTTGTTGCTTTTGCAGGAATCTCATGGAGGCGGACTCATGGGACACTTTGGACGCGACAAAACATTTGCTACGCTCTCCAAGAACTACTTTTGGCCCAAGATGCATCGCGACGTCAATCGCTTCACCAACCATTGTTCTACATGTCGCAAAGCTAAGTCTAAGCCCAATCTCATGGCCTCTATATGCCATTTCCAATTCCATATCAACCATGGGAAGATATTAGCATGGACTTTGTGCTTGGTTTGCCTAGAACTCGAAATGGAAAGGATTCCGTTTTTGTTGTCGTGGACCGTTTCTCCAAAATGGCTCATTTCATTCCTTCCAACAAGATAGACGATGCTTCACATATTGCAAATTTGTTTTGTATGGAAATCTTGCGCCTTCATGGAGTACCAAAGACTATCATCTCGGACCGCGACGTCAAGTTCCTTAGCTACTTTTGGAAGACTCTATGCGCAAAAATCGGAATCAAGCTACTCTTCTCCATGGCATACCATCCTCAAACCGACGGTCAAACGGAGGTGACAAACCGCACACTCTCCGCTTTACCTCGAGTACTCATCAAGAGGAACATCAAGGAGTGGGAGGAGTGCCTACCTATCACCGAGTTCGCCTACAACCGAGCAAGACACTCAACAACCGGCAAGTCGCCTTTCGAGGTCGTTTACAGATTCAACCCATTGTCACCATTGGACATTCTTGCCCTACCACTACAAGAGCGCATCAATTTGGATGCAAGTAGCGTGTGACACATCTCAAGAAGATGCATGAAGATAGAAGAAACACCATCGAGCGCCAAGTTCAACGCCTTGCGACCAAGCTCAACTTGAACAAGCAAACTATGGTCTTCAACATTGGTGATCAAGTGTGGTTACACCTTCGCAAGGACCGCTTCCCACAAGAACGCAAATCCAAGCTTTGTCCACGAGCGGATGGACCCTTCAAGGTGCTTGCATGCTACAACGACAACGCTTACAAGATCGAACTTCCACGCGACAAGTACAACATGAGCGACATCTTCAACGTCAAAGATCTCTCTCCTTTCCATGGTGATGATGATTTTGATCCGAGGACGGATCTTCCCCAAGGGAGGGGAGATGATGCGGAGCATCCCAAGGTCATCCCCATGGACCTACCATCGTCTCACCAACTGCCTACCGGGCCCATGACTCGATCACGTGCAAGAGCCCTTGAAACCGAGGTGACATCTCTCCTCTCACAATTCCACTCCGATGCACATGAAGCATGGCTACTACCTCATATGGATACATTATGCATACTCAGGTACAATGGAGAATCTAAGGAGCAAGGACAAGAAGAAGAGGAAGATGGACGAGAAGATGGAGAAGAAGAAGAGCTACAGGAAATTTCCCAGCCACCAGACGAACGGCCGGGACCGGACGTCCGGCGCCTGAAGCGTCAGCCGAGCTCCAGCCAGCGGACGTCCGGCCCGGACCGGACGACCGGTGCCCCTTCACCCAAAGCGAATGAGCGGACGTCCGGTCCGGACCAGACGACCGGTGCACCAGCACCCGAGGCAACGTCAGTGGAAGTCCGGAGCCTCCGGACGTCCGGCGCACCCATCATAGAGAAGAACCAGCGGACGACCGGAGGACACGGACGTCCGGCAGCTCCTGAGACACCGGACGACCGGTCCCCAGCGGACGTCTGGTACCTGGCTGCATCCAGATTCGGGCCCGAGGCCCATGTACCCCTTTACTTCGCCCCTTTTGCACTTAGACTATGAATAGACCCCCCATTTATCCTAGCTAGGGTTAGCGTTGGTTTAGCTCATATTTCGAGATAGAGCCTCGCTCACCCATACCGATCTCCTCCTCGAGAGAGACTGCGGCCCCTCTTCGGAGAAGATCAACTTGGATTCAAGACCCCCTCTTGGGCGGCTCCATCAAGACCTCCTTCTAGGAGAAGAACCGGTTACTTGTATCGTCCTTTGTTGACCTTGGATCATCGTGTATCTGTTTGTGTTTCGGGAATCTAGCACATGTGTGATCTATTTCTTGTTGGTTGAGTGTTTCTCTTGTGTTTCCCCTCATTTTCCCCCTCGTGTTCTTCGTGTTCCTCATAGGGATCCGCTCCTTTCGTGAAAGATCGGCCATCTAGGGTTCCACCCTACATCACGACCACATTGCCTTCCTCCGCGACACGCAGCGTCTTCCCGGCGCTGGCTACATGAAGGCGTGCGTGCCCCTCGAGGGGGAGATTTCACCGGCACCGAGGGAGGACGAGCAAGTCGACTTTCGCTCGCACTACATCCGCGGCTTCGGCCTGCCGACGAGTGGCTTCCTCCGTTCATTCCTTGACTTCTATCATCTCCAGCCTCACCACATCACGCCCAACACCATGATGCTTCTATCCGCCTTCGTCACGATGTGCGAAGGCTACCTCGGCATCCTCCCCATCATCGAGTTGTGGGTGGTGCTCTTTTACACCAAGCTGGGCACCTCCGCCAAGGAGAAGGCGGCCCAGTGTGGTGCCTTCGTCGTGGTGCGCCGGCCATCGCCGCAGAATGTCTTCCCCACCATCAAGCTGCCACAGTCGGTCAAGATGTGGTAGCAATCTTACTTCTACGTGGAGTACGTTGACCCGGCCGTCGACTTCATCAACCTGCCAGCCTACGGAGTCAGCCCACCGGCTGAGCCTCGGGCCAACTCGGGCTACAAGCCGAAGCCGGTGTCAGCAGACGGCGCCGCCGCCATCAATTGACTTCGGGTGTTGGTCGAAGCCGAAGGCCTCAAAGCGTCCGACTTGCTGGTCGCCTTTATCGTGCGCCGGGTTCTCCCGCTCCAAGGCTGGCCTCATTTGATCTGCCGGATGAGCGGGCACCGTGACCCGTATCAGCTGAGTACCAAGGAGATGTCGGCTGCCGATGTGGCAAATTTGGTGAACGAGATCTCCGACCTCAAGCTGGACGGGTCCTGGCAGTCCCGGAGAGGTGAGGACGATGCCGGCTCCCAAACCGTTGCGCTTCTTGGAACCATCAAAGTGCATCCGCCAATGGGTGGAGTCTGGCGCTGGCGGCAGGTTCTGGGTCTCGGCCCAGTCGACGAGCAAGTCGGGCAGTGCTTGTGATTTGACGGCGGTGCGAGGTTGGTAGTAGATGGTGTAGGGGATAGTGATTGGGTGCTCTTGAAAGTATGGCTTTAGCTTATTGGCGGTGAAGTGTACGCCGTAGCACATCTTCTGATAGTGCGGGTAGTTCTGCTTGGAGGCGGACAACACTTCACTCAGGTAATACACTGGCCTCTGGACTGGTAGTGCTTTTCCTTCTTCCTTGCGTTCCACAACTATGACTGCGCTGACCACCCGGCTGGTGGCGGCTATGTAGGGAAGCACGGGCTCCTTAGTAGTCGGAGCCACCAGGATAGGCGGAGTGGTCAGCATCTTCTTGTGCTGGAGAAAAGCTTCATCCGCCTTGTTGTTCCAATCGAAACAAGTGGTCTTCTTCATGAGCTGGTACAGAGGAAGAGTCTTCTCGCCTAGCCGACTGATAAACGGCTAATGGACACCAAACAACTGGTGAATTTTTGCACATCCAATAGTCGGGTGGGCACCTGCATCCTCTTGATGGCCTTGATCTTCACGGGGTTGCATTCTATGCCGCGCTTTGAGACCAGGAAGCCAAGAAGCTGGTCTGCTGGTACTCCCAAGATGCATTTCTCCGGGTTGAGCTTGATCTGAAATCGGCGCAAGTTTTCAAAGGTGATGCGGAGCATCCTATGGGCATCACCATGTCAAGAGTCCATTTGGCAAGTGACACGTGCGACATCTATTTCGCATACCTAAAGGTGAATCTTCCCCTTTATACGTGTTCACTTGACCCCTTTGAGGATGGTATACTACTTGACACCCCTCTCGTGTGCATGCATAGGTATTGTCAGAACTTCACAGATGACGAGGAGGAGTGCAAGCGCCAAAGAACACCTACACGATCCACGAGGGAAGCCTGGAAGAGAAGACGGAAGAAGAAGGAGCTGCAGAGTCTTCAGCGACCGGACGACCGGAAGCCACCGGACGTCCGACCCTCTACAACCGCCAGACGACTGACGACACCGGACGTCCGACAAGTCCCAGGCACCGGACGTCCGATGCTTACTGGAAATCCGGCGCCACCTGTCCCGAGGAGAATCAGCGGACGTCCGACGCGCGCCGGACGTCCGGTCCGTCCTGAGCCACCGGACTTCCGACCCCCACCGGTCGTCCGGTACCTGCCTGTGTGCAGCCGCGGGCCTTTGGCCTTGTACCCCTCTCCCACTTACCCCTTCGTGGCTAAGACTATAAATAGACCACCTCCACCTCCTTTCTAAGGTTAGCATTTTGATAGCTCATTTGAGAGATAGAGCTACGCTCATCCATTACGGATCTACTCCAAGAGAGAGACCGCGGCCCCTCTACAGAGAAGATCCCCTTGGATTCAAGACCCCCTCTTGGGTGGCCCCATCAAGACTTCCTCATGGAGAAGAACCGGTTACCGTGTATCGTCCGTTGTTGACTTTGGATCTTGTATCTCTCTTTGTGTTTCGAGGATCTAGCACATGTGTGATCTATTTCTTGTTGGTTGAGTGTTTCTCTTGTGTTTCCCCCTCGTTTTCCCCCTCGTGTTCTTCGTGTTCCTCGTAGGGATCCGCTCCTTTCGTGAAAGATCGGCCATCTAGGGTTCCACCCTACATCATCTTGGATCAGAGCTTAGGTTTATCACGAATTTGGAGCCTCCCCGTTGTGTTTTCTAGCCTAATTTTGTTGTGTTCTTCCCCAATTTCAAAAATCCCCACCAAAAATAGCCCCAATTTTTTTTGTGATTTGCTGGTTTGATGATGTTTTGTTGATTTTGATCCATGGAATTGCTTGGTTTCGAGTGGATCTAGCATTTCCCCAATTTTCCCCACTTTCCATCCACGAAATCCCATCAATTTTGACTCCAAAATCCCCAAATTCCGCCCAAAATCGCGTCCCGGATCTGAAATCTCGCGTTGACCCCGACCACCGGACGACCGTCACTTTACCGGACGTCCGGAGCCCCTGGAACGACCGGACGTCCGTCATCCAACGGACGACCGGAACCCCTAACCCGGATGGAAATTAGCGGATTTCCAAGCTCACCGGACGTCCGGCGACCGGACATCCGTCCATTAGCGGACGTCCGCTACCTGTAAAAACTGACTTCAGCTGATTTTTGTTTCGGCCATAACTAATTCATCCGAACTCCGATTTTGACGTTCTTTAGCTCGTTTTGAAGCTCTTGACATCCTCCTTCCCACAAAAATACCACCAACATCTTTTGAGTCCATCAAAGTTTCGGAAATTTGGCAAGTTTGCCTAGGCCCTCCACCATATCTTCCGCTACACCACCATAGCCTTTCGCAACCTAACCAATTTTGTTCCCCATCGCATTAGTGGTTGCTAGAGGAGTGATTTGAGTCTCCTAAGGTGTCTAGGCTACTTAGGGACGGTTGCTTCTTCTTCAACCACCACCACCACTTCTGCATAGCCTTGACCACTATACACTTCCGCCACCTCAACTTAACCCAATTTTGTTTGTGTTGTGAGTTGTGTCTCCTAAGGTGTTTCGGCTACTTAGGGACCGTGCTTGCAACTCCGACACCGTGTATAGTCCACCACCATAACCTCCACTTTCGCATTGCCTAGTGCAACACCACCGCATTCCGCTACCACCATTTGACGTTTGAGATTTTGAGTTCGCGGTTTTTCCGTTTCCTAAGGTGTTTCGGCTACTTAGGGACGAGTCTCCATCATCTTGGTATCTCCATCAAGATCACCGCCACTCATCATCACCGCGGACGGTAACCTCCATATCATCTTGGTATCGTGGTATCCATCCATTGTATATTCCCTTGCCATTGCATTGTTAACCCCTAGCCCATTTTGTGTTACTTGCCTATCGAGACTAGCCATTTGAGTATTGCCGGCAATGTTACTTGTGCACATTAGTGATCTACACCATACATTGCATACATACCATATCATATTCGTATCGTCATATCATCTCGTGTGCCTCAAGTTTGTTCCCGCATATATACAATTGCTACCTTGGTTTGTGCATTTCGCAAAGTGGCCATACATAAAAAAAGAGAATAAGCTTTTAAGCAAAAGAGAAAGAGCAAAGAAGCTTGTAAGCAAGTGCCATAGCATCATACCTGATGTAGGGTAGAACCCTAGATGGTCAATCTTTCACGAAAGGAGCGGATCCCAAAGAGAAACACGAAGAACACGAGGGGATTCACGAGGGAAAACACAAGAGAATCACTCAAACCAACAAGATTCGATTACACATGCGCTAGATCCTCGAAACACAAAGAGATACACGATGATCCAAGGTCAACAAAGGACGATACAAGTAACCGGTTCTTCTCCTAGAAGGAGGTCTTGATGGGGCCGCCCAAGAGGGGGGTCTTGAATCCAAGTTGATCTTCTCCGAAGAGGGGGCGCAGTCTCTCTCGAGGAGGAGATCGGTATGGATGAGAGAAGCTCTATCTCTAAATATGAGCTAAACCAACGCTAACCCTAGCTAGGATGAATGGGGGGTCTATTTATAGTCTAAGTACAAAAGGGGGACGAAGTGAAGGGGTACATGGGCCTCGGGCCCGAGTGGCTGCGCGCAGGCAGGGCCGGAAGTTCCGGGAGCTGGAGGTTCCGGGGAGGGTCCGGCCTAACCAGAGAGATGGCACGGTGGAGCTGTGCTGGCATCCGGAGGCCGGAAGGTCCGGGCAGACCGGAAGTTCCGGGCGCCGGAAGGTCCGGAGCGGGGTCCGGGCTAACCCGGGAGTTGGCACGCCTGGGCTGGTCGGAGTCGTCAGAGGTCGGAAGCTCCGGGTCGGCCGGAAGGTCCGGGGGCCGGAAGTTCCGGGATCTGGCCGGAAGTTCCGGGCTTTCCAGAGAGTTGACGCCTATCTCTTCTTCTTCTCCGTCTTCTCGTCCATCTTCCTCTTCTTCTTGTCCTTGGTCCTTAGCTTCTCCATTGTACCTGAGTATGCACAAAGTATCCATATGAGGTAGTAGCCATGCTTCATCCGCATCGAGGTGGAAATGTGAGAGGAGAGATGTCACCTCGGTTTCAAAGGCTCTTGCACATGATCGAGTCATGGGTCCAGTAGGCACTTGATGAGACGATGGTAGGTCCATGGGGATGACCTTGGGATGCTCCGCATCATCTCCCCTCCCTTGGGGAAGATCCGTCCTCGGATCAAAATCTTCATCACCATGGAAAGGAGAGAGATCTTTGACGTTGAAGATGTCGCTTACGTTGTACTTGTCGCGTGGAAGGTCGATCTTGTAAGCATTGTCGTTGTAGCGTGCAAGCACCTTGAAGGGTCCATCCGCTCATGGGCGAAGCTTGGATTTGCGTTCTTGTGAGAAGCGGTCCTTGCGAAGGTGTAGCCACACTCGATCACCAATGTGGAAGACCATAGGTTGCTTGTTGAAGTTGAGCTTGGTCGCAAGGCGTTGAACTTGGCGCTCTATGGTGTTTCTTGTATCTTCATGCATCTTCTTGAGGAAGTTGGCTCGGGCACTTGCATCCAAGTTTGTGCGCTCTTGAAGAGGTAGAGGTAGAATGTCCAATGGGGACAATGGGTTGAAGCCATAGACGACCTCGAAGGGGGACTTGCCGGTAGTCGAATGTCTTTCTCGGTTGTAGGCGTACTCGGCGATGGGTAGACACTCCTCTCACAACTTGATGTTCTTCTTGATGAGTACTCGAAGTAGAGCGGAGAGTGTGCGGTTTGTCACCTCCGTTTGGCCGTGGGTTTGAGGATGGTATGCCGTGGAGAAGAGTAGCTTGATTCCGAGCTTGGCGCATAGGGTCTTCCAAAAGTAGCTAAGGAACTTGACGTCGCGGTCCGAGACAATTGTCTTTGGCACACCATGGAGACGCAATATTTCCCTACAAAAGAGATTAGCAACATGTGAAGCATCGTCTATCTTGTGACAAGGAATAAAATGTGCCATTTTGGAGAAACGATCCACAACGACAAATATGGAATCTTTCCCATTGCGAGTTTTTGGCAAACCAAGTACAAAGTCCATGCTGATGTCCTCCCAAGGTTGGTATGGAATTGGTAAAGGCATATAGAGACCATGAGATTGAGCTTTGGACTTAGCTTTGCAGCATGTCGAACATCGGTTGGTGAAGCGATTGACGTCGCAAAACATCTTTGGCCAAAAGTAGCTCTTCGAGAGTGTGGCGAATGTCTTATCGCGTCCAAAGTGTCCCATTAATCCTCCTCCATGCGATTCCTGCAAAAGCAATAAACGAAGGGACGACTTGGGGATGCAAAGTTTGTTAGCTCTCATAAGATAGCCGTCTTTGATGTAATAGTGTTCCCATGATGTATGCGACAAACACTTGGCATAAGGAGTGGCAAAAGTATCATCATGCACATACAATTCTTTGATATGCTCGAAGCCAATGACATCTAACTCAAGTTGCATGACTAGCATGCATATGCGGGAAAGAGCATCCGCTACGATGTTTTCTTTACCCTTGATGTACTTGATGACATAGGGAAAAGACTCAATGAATTCACTCCATTTAGCATGACGCTTGTTCTACTTAGTATGACCCTTGAGATACTTGAGGGTCTCAAGATCGGTATGAATGATAAACTCATGGGGACGAAGGTAATGTTCCCATTCATGTAAAACGCGGACTAAAGCATATAGCTCTTTGTCGTAGATGGGATAGTTGAGTTGCGCTCCAGAAAGTTTCTCACTAAAGTAAGCTATGGGGCGCTTCTCTTGCGTTAACACACCTCCTATGCCATTACTGCTAGCATCGCAATGAATCTCAAAAGGCTTGTCGAAGTTGGGTAAAGCAAGCACGGGAGCATGAGTAAGCAATTTCTTAAGCTCATTGAATGCGGTATCTTGGGATGGTCCCCAAACAAAAGGCGCATTCTTGTTGCTCAAAGCATGCAAGGGTGAAGCAATGGTGCTAAAATCCTTTACAAAGCGACGATAGAAGCCCGCAAGGCCAAGGAAACTACGCACTTGATGCAAGTTTGTTGGTTGTGGCCAAGTCTTAATAGCATTGATCTTGGACTCATCTACATGAACACCATTAGAAGAAACAACAAATCCTAAGAAAACGAGCTTATCAACACCAAAAAGGCATTTCTCCATATTAGCATAGAGACGCTCTTTCCTAAGAATGTCATCGAAGTAAACCACAACAAATATACCAATGTAAGGGCGAAAGACATGATTCATAAGGCGCATAAAAGTGCCCGGTGCTTCCGAGAGACCCATAGGCATGACTAACCACTCATACAAACCAAACTTGGTTTTGAATGCGGTTTTCCATTCATCACCCTCTTCTATGCGGATTTGATAGTAACCACTCTTAAGATCAATTTTGGAAAATATAGTGGCACCGCTAAGTTCATCAAGCATATCATCAAGACGTGGAATGGGGTACCTATATCTAACGGTGATAGCATTGATAGGTCTACAATTGAAGCACATGCGGAAGCTACCGTCACATTTTGGCACAAGAATGACCGGTATGGCACAAGGACTCAAACTTTCACGCACATGACCATGGTCTATTAGATGCTTTACTTGCCTTTGTATTTCTTTGGTTTCTTCGGGGTTGACGCGGTATGGAGCTTTGTTGGGAAGCGCGCTCCGGGGATGAGATCAATTCGGTGCTCAATGCCTCGTAGTGGAGATAGACCCGGAGGTAGCTCATCGGGGAAAACATATTGGGATTCCTATAATAGAGAAGATAACACCAAAGGTAGATCGTGAGAGTTGTTAGTTTGTGTGACCTCATCCTTGCACAATAGGACATAGTGTAGGACACTTGATGGGTTCTCACACACTTCTCTCATCTCACGTTTGGTGGCAAAGAGAACTAAGTTTTTCTTGTCGCTCATCGTGGAGTCACTCAATTTGGGCTTGTGGCGCTCACTCTCTTTTTGGTGGATCGCTCTGTCACTATTTTCTCCATGATGTGTGGCTTGCTTGTCGGCGATCACTTGGCTTGGAGACATAGGACGTAGCACGAACTCTTTCCCTTTCATCTTGAAGCTATAGTGATTTGTACGCCAATTGTGAATGACACCTCGGTCAAATTGCCATGGCCGTCCAAGGAGGAGGTGGCAAACGGTCATCGGAAGGACATCACATTCCAATGTGTCTTCATAGGCGCCGATCTTAAAAGAGACTTTTACTCTATGCTCGACTTGTATGGTGCCGGTGTCGCTTAGCCATTGAACCTTGTAGGGGCGAGGGTTCTTCATCTTGACCAATTGGAGTTTGGAGCATAGTTCTTCACTTGCTAAGTTGTGGCAACTACCTCCATCGATGATGACCTTGACGGAACGTCCATTAATGCCGGCCTTTGTGTGAAAGATATGGCATCTTTGATCTTCGTCTTGTTGATGTTGAAGAGTCCAGACCTTGGAGACGACAAGAGTGGGGCTTGAATCTTCATCGCAAAAGACTTGGTCATCTTCATCTTCATTGTTCACTTGTCGGTGCATGGCCACTTGCTCAAGAGCTTCCATTTCTCCTTCACTCATGGAGTCATAGGTTCCATCGTCGTTGAGGATCATGGTGCGCTTGTTTGTGCACTCGAAGGACTTGTGGCCTCGGCCGCCGCATGTGAAGCATTTGATAGAACTTGTCTTGATGGTCTCATTGGGTGGAGTAGATGATGATGGAGCTTCATTGAAGTTGCTTGTAGTAGGAGGACGACTTGAGCTTGTCGAATCTTTCTTGTAACTTGACTTGTTGACGTTGCTTGTAGAAGGCTTGGTTGAGGTAGAAGGTGTTGGAGTCATCAAAGCTTGATTGTTGGAGATGCCATAGGACTTGGATGAGAACTTGGCATACTTGAAGTCGTCTCGTATTTGCCGTTCCGCTTTGGTAGCTTGATGCACTAGCTCGATGAGGTTCGAGTATGGTTGAAAGTCGGCGATCTTCTTGATAGGATGATTGAGTCAATTCAAGAACCTTGCCATAGTTTTCTCATCATCTTCTTTGACATTGGCTCGTATCATGGCAATCTCCATTTCCTTGTAGTACTCTTCAACGCTCTTGGTGCCTTGCTTGAGTTGTTGAAGTTTCTTGAAGAGGTCGCGGTTGTAGTAGTTTGGCACGAATCGTGCTGTCATGACATCCTTCATTTGTGCCCATGTAGTGATGGGTGGTTCACCTCTTGCCTCGCGGCGCTCAATGACTTGTTCCCATCAAATGGACATAGTCTTGGAACTCAAGGGATGCCATCATGATCTTCTTCTCTTCTTCATAATTGTGCAAACGGAAGATCTTGTCAACTTTCAATGCCCATGAAAGGTATTCTTCGGGATCGTTGCTTCCGTTGAACTTGGGCGTGGTGAACTTGAGCTTGCCGTAGCGTTGCTCTTCATTGTGTTGGGGTCGGGGATGATGTCGCCCATGTTGAAGATGATTGTCCAACTCGTGGTGCTCTTGACGAAGTTGGAAGTCTTCCTCATGTTGCTCTTGTCGAGGATTGGGTCCATTGTCTTCTTGTTCTCGATGGACTTGATGTTCTTGTCTCGCTTGAGGGGGAGCTTGTCTATCTTGACGAGGTGCTTGTCTATCTGGACGAGGAGCTTGTTGACGCACACGTCTTTGATAAATTCTTTATTGAGCTTCATCGCGAAGTGCTTCTTGATGTAGTCGAGCTTGTCGGCCTCGGTCGGCTACGACACGACTTGATTCATGAAGGGCACATTGCGCTTCAAGTGCTTGAGCTTCACGTAGTTGTTGTTCTTGGCATTCCGCCTTGGCATCTTGTGCATCTTGATGTTGTCGCACTCGCTCCTCTTGTTCGTGTTGACGTTGGCGTTGCCGTTCCCGAGCTAGTGCAAAGGCTTCTTCGGCTTGACGTTGTCGATTGATAGAGGTGAGGGTGTCCCGATGTTTCGATGAGATGGTGGCTATCATTTTCTGTGGGAGTCGACCTTGACGATCCGACTACGAACATGCGAGACGTGCGCCTTAGCAATCGCTAAACCAACTTCCGAGGGATATTGACCACGCCGGAGCATGATCAACCTGACCACGAGGGTCTGTTTCCTGCGAGCAAACGAAGAACAAGCAAGAAACTGAGATTGCAATCTGGATATTGCGAATATAAGATGAAAACTTTATTGATCAAGGTAGGGTTCTGTGATGTCTTGGTCTAGTCGTTGGACACAAACGAAGTACGCGAAGTTGCAGCTATGGTGAACTTTTAATCTAAACAAAACCCAAAGCCTAAACGATGCCCTAAGGGCTGTATATATGGAGGAGAGAGGGGGAAATTCGTGGCCCTTGGTGGAGGGGTCCGAAACCAACCCTAACTCTTGTTTCCCCACACATACGGACTCTAAAAACAGCCTATACTTAAGTACTTCGAAAATACATGGGCCTGGCCCAATAATAAGGTGACGTAGCTCCTAAAATAGCCTCTGGACGAAATTTATGAAGTGGCATCTTGTATATTTCGTCCCATGCTTCATGCACTCATTATGGTGGCTTCAGAGTCCTGGAATCATCACTTGTAACTCCGTTCTTGTTCCCCTTGCGCATGCCATCATCTCCATGCTTGAACTTGCTCCAAGGTTCATCTTTCTTGTGCAAGCTAGGCCCTTCATTTGTGAGCAAAACAAATGTATCCAATTTAGGCAGCATCATATTCTCATGAACATTAGAATCGTTACCAAGAAAAGAAATTACCTGATAATTCAATTGGCGTGCGCGAGCTCTAGTAATCGGTCCAGTGTGTATAGCAGCAGGGGCTGTGGGTGTAACAATGGTATTGATGTCCTCATCATCGATGTTCTTGCGAGTTGGTGTATCGAAGTGGATTGAGGTGTGCTTGACGCTCGTTGCGCGCGGCTCGACGGAGAGTGTTCGATGATGGTGTACTTGAACCAGAGATGGTGTCGTCGGAGTGTCGACTTGAACGGCTCCTTCTTGAAGTGGAAGAAGAGCGGTTGAGCAACAAAGCGCGAATCTCGTCCATCCTTGCGTCATTCTCTTTCGTGTGATCGTCGAGCTTGTTGTCAAAGTAGTCCCTTGTACGTTGCTCGGAAAGTCGTAAGTCGGGGGCAAGGTTGTCGATGCGTTCACTCATAGCTCGTTGCTCTTGATGCAAAGCACGTTGTGCACCAAAGAGGTGACTATTGGTGACGAAGGAGTTCATGTCGTTGTCTTGCTCCATGAAGAGCGGGTTGGCAGAAGTACTTGGCCTATCCATCATTCCAAGACAAGTGTGATTGGAAGAAAGGGAAGAACCAATATCAAATGTACCTTGACCGATGTTGACAATGGATCAAAGATGACTCCAATGTGTAATCAGGAAATAGCACAATTGGTACCAATTCTTATCGGTTCTCACACCTACACAAGTAAAAGCTTTTGGTGGAGCTTGGCTAGGATGGTGGCAAAAAATCTGATGTAATTGTAAGTGAGCTTCAATAATGTTGGAAAAGATTCGCAAGATGTAATGTAACAAGTAGACCAAGCATATAAGGTACACGGAAACACACACGCAAAAATATAAGATGGGGTTGTGCAACCAAGGGTGAGCCAAAATGTGGAATCCATGAAAATGCTCTTGTCGCACAACACTAGAGAGACGCTAGCACGATTGCATGATAGGCGGATACAAGAACTTGTGCACAACCTACTTAGAAAAAATGTAACGACTTCTATCCCAAATACTTTGTATGCAAGGTGTTGTTATGATATGATCCAAGATGATCGAGTATGAAAATCTTAATGTTGTATGATGCTATTGTTCTTGCTTAAAAGCTCTTTGCTTATCTTTCCTCTTTGCTTAAAAGCTTGTTTGGCTCTTTGATGTTTGAGCTCTTTTCTCATGCAATGCTTGGCGAACCAATATAGCAAGTGAGTATGCGATGACAACTTTGTGACACAAGTGATGATACCAATATAGGCAACAATGATGTATGTATGTATGCTATGGGAAGTATGATCACTAATGTGCACAAGTCTTGTTGCAGACAATACTCAATGGCTAGTCTCGATGGGTAAGCAACGCAAAGGAGTAAGGCTATGATGGCTATCAATGTAATGGCAAGAGTGATATGTCCAATACCAAGATGAGGTTACCGGTCTTGCTTCCGGTGTGGTGTCAAAATGGTGGCACAAATACCAAGTCGTAGTCGAGGTGGTCGTTGTTGATGACCGGTGTTGATGACGCGTCCGTGGCGAAAATGACCGGCGGTGGTGTCGATGCTGAACCGTACCTAGATAGCCGAAACACAAAAGGATACGGTACCGCAACTCAAATTCTCAAACCTCAAAATAGCAAATGTGTCGGAGAGCGTCCAAAAATAGTTGGGTTATGCGGAATGGTGGAGGTATGTGGAAGTATATATGGTATATGGTGAGCACCGGAACAAATTTGGTGGAATTTGGGTGGAGATGGTAGTGCAAACTTTCTGTCGAAGCCGGAAGTTCCATGCAAGACGGAGGGTCTGGGGTCCGGAGGTTCCGGGGAGGCCGGAAGGTCCGGGACCGGAATGTCCGGGCTGGACAGGAAGTTCCGGGGGTCGGGATTCTGCCAAGAATAGGGACTTAGGGTTCGTGGATTTGGGCGGAAAAACTTGGGGAAAAGCCCAGATCCGAAGGGGAAGAAGAAGAAATTGGAGGAAAATAAGGTGGGGAGGCTAGATATACGAGCCACACACAAACTTCACGGATCAAAACCAACAAAATCTCAACACACAAACAAATCACAAAAAAATTTGGGGCCATTTTTTGGGGATTTTCGGATTAGGACGAAAAACAACAAAATCAAGCTAGAAAAACGAAGAGTGGGGGCTCCGAAATCGTGATCAACCTTGCTCTAGATACCAAGATGATGTAGGGTAAAACCCTAGATGGCCGATCTTTCACGAAAGGAGCACGAGGGGGATTCACGAGGGAAAACACAAGAGAATCACTCAAACCAACAAGATTCGATTACACATGCGCTAGATCCTCGAAACACAAAGAGATACACGATGATCCTAGGTCAACAAAGGACGATACAAGTAACCGGTTCTTCTCCTAGAAGGAGGTCTTGATGGGGCCGCCCAAGAGGGGGGTCTTGAATCCAAGTTGATCTTCTCCGAAGAGGGGCCGCAGTCTCTCTCGAGGAGGAGATCAGTATGGATGAGCGAAGCTCTATCTCTAAATATGAGCTAAACCAACGCTAACCCTAGCTAGGATGAATGGGGGGTTTATTTATAGTCTAAGTACAAAAGGGGGGACGAAGTGAAGGGGTACATGGGCCTCGGGCCCGAGTGGCTGCGCGCAGGCAGGGCCGGAAGTTCCGGGCTAGGCCGGAAGTTCCGGGCGCCGGAGGTTCCGGGGAGGGTCCGGCCTAACTAGAGAGATGGCGCGGTGGAGCTGTGCTGGCATCCAGGGGCCAGAAGGTCTGGGCAGGCTGGAAGTCCCGGGCGCCGGAAGGTCCGGGGCGGGGTCCGGGCTAACCCGAGAGTTGGCACGCTTGGGCTGGTCGGAGTCATCGGAGGCCGGAAGCTCCGGTTCGGCCGGAAGGTCCGGGAGCCGGAAGTTCCGGGCTCTGGCCGGAAGTTCCGGGCTGTCCAGAGAGTTGACGCCTGTCTCTTCTTCTTCTCCGTCTTCTCGTCCATCTTCCTCTTCTTCTTGTCCTTGCTCCTTAGCTTCTCCATTGTACCTGAGTATGGACAAAGTATCCATATGAGGTAGTAGCGATGCTTCATGCGCATCGAAGTGGAAATGTGAGAGGAGAGATGTCGCCTCGGTTTCAAAGGCTCTTGCACGTGATCGTGTCATGGGTCCAGTAGGCACTTGATGAGACGATGGTAGGTCCATGGGGATAACCTTGGGATGCTCCGCATCAATACCACATTGTCATATAAGATCATCTTGGATCATAACACCGGGAACCATATATACATAGCATACTTGGGATAGAAGTCGTTGCATTTTTGTCTCCTATAGGTTGTGCACAAGTGTCGTATCCGCCTATTGAGCAATCGTGCTAGCGTCTCTCTAGAGTTGTGCAACAAGAGCATATTCCACGGATTCCACATTTTGAGCTCATCCTTGGTTGCACGACCCCATTTATCTATCCCTGTGTGCGTTTCCGTGTGCCACCCATATTGCTATTGGTCTACTTGTTACACTTGCGCATTTGTGAATCTCTTTCAACATTATTGACTCTTGCTAACATTTTGCATTAAATGTTTGTGCCACTATCCTCACCGAGCTCCACCATAAGCCTTACTTGTGTAGGTGTGAGAAACCGACAAGAATTGGTACCAATTGTGCTATTTCCTTGTCCACATTGGAGTGATCATTGATCCACTTTCAACTTCGGTCAAGGTACATTTGGTATTCGTTCTTCTCTTTCTCCACTCATATTGGCTCGAATCTTATGATGGATAGCAAGGTATTTCATCTCCGGTCTTCCACAACAATGACAGCGTGAACAACTACATCACCAAGCGTCAGTTTTCGATCTACAACAAAAAATGCAAGGCGCACAATCAAGATTGCGAGAGCGCATCGAGAACATCTCCATCGACATTCGTCACTCCGAAGCAAGGAAAAGGGACTACATCGACAAGAAGCTTTCCGCACATAAAGAGGAGCAACATGAAAGGATGGAGGAGATTAGAGCCTTGATCAAGTCTGCTTTCCCTTCGTCATCCTCAAGGCGGCAACATTCATGCCACAAGTCTTCGGAGCGGCCAAGCGATGCAAGCGCAAGTCGTCCACGTTCACATCTCCATGTTTACCACCATCACGTTCGTGATCCACATCGTCATGAAGGGCAAGTCACCTCCAAGCATCATGTGCACGACGACGAGAACGACAAATACTACAAACTCAAGCACGACAACGACATCATCATCATGAAGATGCTCCACAAGCGCAAGTGCACAAGTCCCAACAAGCACTACCTCATGCCAAGTCGAAGCTTCATGAGCACAAGAGAAGACCGCGAGACAAGCACCACCAAGAGCACGCTACATCTACAACAACCATTTCAGCATCTTCGCCAAGTGATATCAAGGCATCTTCGCCTTTGGACGTACGGCATCTTTGCTTACTTCCCACGAGTACGCCTACATTGACTTCATCAAGTCCAAGGCGACCACCTACAAGTGAGGGCAACACTTCCATCTTCGGAAGCCCCTCAAGGAAAATGGCCGAGCATGGGAATTTCCCTTCGGTCATGGAGACGAGCTATGAGGTGCCACATCATATGGACCTCCTACAACAAGACGGCGACAAGAAGGTCGACCTAGGGCCATCCCCTTCGACCACGGCAACGAGCACGAACCTCTTCAAGAACATGAAGATGGCGCCCATATTGGACTCATACTCCGAGTCAAGCTACGAGACCGCTCATGAGACCTTATCTTTGGTCTTTGAGGAGAGTGATGATGTGCCATCTTCGGCCTTCATCCACGGCTACGACCACGACATGATTGAGCATGGAGACATTTGCACCAACATCTCTCCGACAACGACATGTGACGAGATGCCCCAATTGCCATGTGAGGAGAGCCACCACCACATGAGTGACATGAGTGACTCCACCACACATGACATTGAGAGCATTTCCTATGCGAGGATGAGTGTAACTACCACTAGCCCCACACTTGAGAGCATGCCACACATCCTATGTGAGGTTGAGTGCCATTTGAGTGACTCCACCAACCATATGAGTGAGAGCATCCGAGAGGGAGTGAGTGAGACACAACACTTAGTGCGTGAGGTAGTTGACACGGCATGTGAGGCCACTTTGATTTCTAACGACTTAACCTCTACTCCTAGTGTGTTTTCTTCTTTGGTGCTAGGTCTCCTACATGACGACATGCCTATCCTCGACGAGTCCATGCCTCCAATGGAGACAATGATGGCCATGGTGGACGATGATGCACCCCCACATGGTTCCATCAAGATGAAGATGACCACGACTCGGTCTTCGACACCTCACCTACAACACATGAGTGATGCTACAAAGGTAACATAGGTGATGGTGCTTCTCTTGTCCCACTAGTGGACTATTTCACGAATGATTGCTTGCATGATGTTGACACACCTATTCCCATGCTTCATGCTAGTGCGACTTCTTCATGTCATGACTCACCTATTTATAATAAATATGATGATGAGCATGTTGATTTGCCTAGTTGTGATGCTATTCTCCATATGATATCATGTGAAAATTCTATTGGTCACATCATGTTTGACAATCCATTAACCTTGTCATATGCTATGAGTGAGATATCCCATATTACATTATTCCAATCTCAACATAGTGACTATGCATGCCCCATTCAAATACATCCCATTTGCACTTATGGCATAGATGACGAGATGATGGTCATTGGCTTTTGCTTCTCTTGTGATGATATTGCCATGCTTCCTTTACATGATTTGCGCAATTCATCTACTATACCATGCCATGATCACATTGTTCCATATGCATTGTTTTGGATGTTGTCAATATTCTCCATGCGATGTTGCTACTCATGCTCATGAGGAGACCCCCATAGTTTCCTCATGCGTATTAGGAGATTTTGATGCATTCCATACATTGCATGATTCCCATAATTGCTTGCACCATATGCATTCCATGAACAACAATGCTCTACATATTTCTTGTGATGCATTACACAATTTGAGTCTCCATTATGCTATACATAATAACAAACCTATCATGATGGATGACATGTTTCTATATCACGCATCTCATTTATTTGAGCATTGGCTATTTTGTGCTAACCAACACAAGCATGTGCGCATCATGATGGATGATGTGTACATCTACCACGCACACACAATTTTCCCTTTGTCTTTGTTTTTTGTAGGTGCTCACGTATACTCGTCAACTTCTCAATCCCATGAGTTGACGAAACAAGCTCTTGAGAGCAATGATGACCTGGGATCCCGTGGACTTTCATTCCCACCATTCCTTTTGCGCAAGGACTACGCGCATCTCTTTTACTTTTCTCTCAGACGGCTATGGGCTATTTACCAATTGTCACCTTATGCTCATTTTCCCGTGTTCACTTTGCATGTTATTTTTACTCCTATGCCTTTGCCATGCAATTGTGACCCTTGCTTGCATCTACCCATGATTCACCATTATGCTACTCCTATGTGTATTTGCATGCTTGGTGGCGATCCTTGTTGCTATTGCCATGTTTATCATGTGCCTCATGCTATTGATGCTATTTTGCTCACATCTTGCCTTTATGCTTGTGAAATGTCTTGTGCATTATTCATGACCCCTATTTGCACACATGACATACTTGACATGCTTCCTTCTAGATAAATAGATTATTGAATAGTTTGCATTAGAAATCACCTAACAAATATGCATGTATGCAATATTTTTGGTCGTATCCAAGGTAGTCATGTCCTCATCATCGAGTCTATTCTTCACACCTACAGTCCACGAAAAAGCCACAAAAATAATTAATGTTAGTTCATATATCCGAACCAATCTGAGCCTTTGCATAATCTTTTTAGGGTTTTTGCTTTGTTGAATTTGCGGTTGCATCGTCGTGTCAAGTTGCTGGTCTTAGAGTCTAGTCTTTTATAGTTTCGAGTTCTGGTCATAAGTTGTCACGCCGCCGCCGCACCATGATTATCGCCTTGCCATCTACAATCATTGCTTATCCGCCACCGCTCTGAATCCGTATCCATATACCACCACCAATCTGTATCCATATACCACCACCAATCTGTATCCATATACCACCACTGCTACCATATACCACCACCGCTGCCATATACCACAACTGATAGAGGCAAAGGTGTCCCGATGTTTCTATGAGATGGTGGCTATCGTTTCTGGGGGAGTCGACCTTGACGATCCGACTATGAACGTGCGAGACGTCGTGCCTAAGCAATCACTAATCCAACTTCTGAGGGGTTATTGACCATGCCGGAGCACGATCAACCTGACCACGAGGGTCTATTTCCTGCAAGCAAATGAAGAACAAGCAAGAAACTGAGATTGTAGTCTGGATATTGCGAATATAAGATGAAAGCTTTATTGATCAAGGTGGGGTTCTGTGACGTCTTGGTCTGGTCGTTGGACACAAACGAAGTACGAGAAGTTGCAGCTATGGTGAACTTTTAATCTAAACAAAAACCCCAGGAAAAAGCTACTAGATGGATCTACTTATATAGGAGAAAGGGGTGGCGGCCAAGGAGGAGGGAGGACGTCCCAAGGCAGCCTAAAACTAACCCTAGGTCGTACAAGGCTCATGGGCCCAAGTGGAGGTGATACAACACCTTTGGGCTTGTAGTTTGACTCGGATTCTGCTGCAACGTCAGATTGATTCGTCCGTAACTCAACGCTCCGGACGAATTTTAAGATGACTCCAATTGGGTTAGAAAGAGCACGAAATCTAGTTTCCAACAAAAAAAGAATGACCCAATTCGGAGTCCGTATGAAAAATTTGTTGGCATTTTGAGTCAGGTATGTCTGTGCAGTCCGAATCTGAATCCAGAACGTGAGAGACTTGGACTCTATCTTCTCTTGGCCCAAAAGTGACGTAAGAGGACTTTTGGAACACAACCTAAACTTCTCCTTTTCCCTTATCTTCATATGTGGATTGTACAAATGTCCCATACACCTGCAATTAGACAAAACACAAAAGTGTGTGAAGTATTTTTGTTCTGGATAACATAAATAGATTATTGAATAGTTTGCATTAAAAATCACCTGACAAATATGCATGTATGCAATATTTTTGGTCGTATCCAAGGTAGTCATGTCCTCATCAACAACCATATATCCACCACCAATCCCAGTTCTTCTCATATTAGGTTTGTTTTTTAGATCAATCTAAATTCCGATTCGTGTTTCCTTGCCTGCGTAGGTCTCGAAAATAAAATAAAATAAAAGAGTCTGGAGACCCCCGGGCAGTTTTTAGGCCAAAATTTCGGCGACCAAAAATATTTTTTCCCTATCCTATTTTTAGGCTTTTCTGAGTCTTTTGAGCCACGTGCCATAATCATGATTTTTTGTCGCACTTTTTCGTCGTCGCGGCCCTGATTTCCGGAAAAAAAAGTCGAAAAAAATTTCGTGCCCATCCTATCAGTTTGACGAGGGAAGAGTTTTGAGACACTCTCCATTATAGTGATTTTTCGCAAAAAAAAGAGGAGCGCAAAAAAAAGAGCGAATTTTTTTTTCCAGAGAGTGTTTTTCCCTTGTTTACGTGCAGCGCCGTGATTTTGTTAGTGTTCTAGAATCGCGTCTCTAGCACGGTCTAGCCTAGGACCAGCACAGTACCGACGTTGAGCGTTTATTCAACTTTGCATCTCTGAATTGATTATTGCTGACCCTTTTTGCTACCATACTATAAGCCTTCCCAGCTCCACATACATCTACGTCGTGCTTTTGACTCTACCTGGCAATCGCTCTATCCAAGCTTTTGAGAGTTTTCACTACAACGGTTGCCGATCACCACCTGCTGCTGGGTAAGAACTGGTAAGAATTTGAGATTTGCTTGACGGATTTGTGATGAGGACATCAAAACCATTATTACACCCACAGCCCCTGCTGCTATACACACTGGACCGATTACTAGAGCTCGCGCACGCCAATTAAATTATAAGGTACTTTCGTTTCTTAGTAACGATTCTAATGTTCATGAGAATATGATGCTGCCTAAATTGGATACATTTGTTTTGCTCACAAATGAAGGGCCTAGCTTGCACAAGAAAGATGAACCTTGGAGCAAGTTCAAGCATGGAGATGATGGCATGCGCAAGGGGAACAAGAACGGAGTTACAGGTGATGATTCCAGGACTCTGAAGCCACCATAATGAGTGCATGAAGCATGGGACGAAATATACAAGATGCCACTTCATAAATTTCGTCCAGAGGCTATTTTAGGTGCTGCGTCACCTTATTATTGGGCCAGGCCCATGTATTTTCGAAGTACTTAAGTATAGGCTGTTTTTAGAGTCCGTATGTGTGGGGAAACAAGAGTTAGGGTTGGTTTCGGACCCCTCCACCAAGGGTCACGAAATTCCCCCTATCTCCTCCATATATACAGCCCTTAGGGCATTGTTTAGGCTTTGGGTTTTGTTTAGATTAAAAGTTCGCCATAGCTGCAACTTCGCGTACTTCGTTTATGTCCAACGACCAGACCAAGACGTCACAGAACCCCACCTTGATCAATAAAGTTTTCATCTTATATTCGCAATATCCAGATTGCAATCTCAGTTTCTTGCTTGTTCTTCGTTTGCTCACAGGAAACAGACCCTCGTGGTCAGGTTGATCGTGCTCCGGCGTGGTCAATAACCCTCGGAAGTTGGTTTAGCGATTGCTAAGGCGCGACGTCTCGCACATTCATAGTCGGATCGTCAAGGTCGACTCCCACAGAAAATGATAGCCACCATCTCATCGAAACATCGGGAGACCCTCGCCTCTATCAATTTGTGACACCCGCCACCACCACTACTTGTTAGTAGTCTGTAGGATCATATTCTTGTGTGTTTCTATTGCTGCTAACCATGCCAGGATCACAAGCCGACGAGACTGACCGGGAGAACTTGATGAACAAGGAGCTTCATGATAAGTTTCAGCAAATGATGAGTGGATAGGTGCAAGATGTGCTAAATAGATTTGAAGAGGCCATGGAGAAGATAGATGGCATGGAGAAGACATTTGAAACAAAGCTCGAGAACAAGTTTGCTGAATTGCTTTCGCGTTTTCCACCACCACCACCACCGGCTGCTCCTGCCGCACCTCTGCAACAACAGCAACAACACCGACTACCTCCACGTCGGGAAACAGCCCTCCACCGAGCGAGCCGTGTCCCTCTTCAGAACTGTTGGTGCTGCTGTTGATACTTCTGTGGCTCCTACTGCTGATGTGGAGGAGGATGATTATGTGGGAGATTACGAGGATGAGGTTGATCAAAATCAGAACTACGTGCCACCACTAGCACAACAACCACCAAGTCGTCCACATGCAAATAATGGCAATGGTAGGGCTCACCCTCAGGTACGAGATCATGACCATCTCCCTAAACTAAAATTGAATATTCCACCATTTGAGGGTAGATATGTTCCTGATATATATCTTACTCGGGAGTTAGAAACTGAACAACGATTTACATGTTTACAATATCCGAGGAGAGACGTGTTCCTGCTGCTGTTTGTGCATTCACTAGTTTTGCATGTGTTTGGTGGTCTGAGCATTGTAGATTATATCCTATTCCAGCTACTTGGGCTGCTTTGAAAACTGCTATGCGTACTCGTTGGGTTCCACCATATTATCAACATGAATTACTTCAAAAATTGCAGCGATTAAGACAAGGAAAAAATTCTATAGAAGAATATTATCAGGAATTGCAAACTGGCATGATTAGATGTGGTATTGTTGAGGAGAATGAAGCTGTGCTTGCACGTTTTATGGGTGGATTAAATAGAGAGATTCAGACCATTCTACAGTATAAGGAGTATACTAATATCACTCGTTTATTCCATCTTGCCTGTAAAGCTGAACGTGAAGTGCAGGATCGACAGGCATTGGCGTGTACTAACTTTTCTGCAGGTTCACCTTCATCCTGGACACCACATGCATCATCTACTTCCACACGTTCTGCTACACCGGCACCTCCGTCGGCTGCCACCTCCAACCGTGATACAATAAAGCAAGCACAATCACCACTATCTGCCAAGAGCACACCTTCTGGGCCTGCAAAGAGCTCTTCTTCATCCATGGCATCAATAGGGCAAACACATGATATTATTTGTCGACGTTGCAAGGGTGGAGGTCATTATGCGAGAGAATGCCCATCTAAGCGTGTGATGATTGTTACTGAGGATGGTGGGTATGAGTCCGCTAGTGACTATGATGAGGAGACTTTGGCTCTTATTACACGTGACGAACACGGTGGAGACGATTCTGATCATGAGACGCAATACATGGCTCCTAAAGATGCTGACAGGTACGAATGTTTAGTTGCTCAACGTGTTTTGAGTGTGCAGGTTACACAAGCTAAGAAAAATCAGAGGCATAATTTGTTCCATACCAAGGGAGTTGTGAAGGAACGTTCTGTTCGCGTGATCATAGATGGAGGGAGTTGCAACAACTTGGCTAACATGGAGATGGTGGAGAAGCTATCTCTCACCACAAGACCACATCCACATCCTTACTACATCCAATGGTTCAACAATAGCGCCAAGGTTAAGGTAACACGTACTGTTCGTGTGCATTTTAGTATCTCTACATATGCTGATTATGTTGATTGTGATGTGGTACCTATGCAAGCATGTTCCTTATTACTTGGTAGACCATGGCAATTTGATAAAAATTCTGTACACCATGGTAGAAACAATCAGTATACTCTTGTTCATAATGATAAAAATATTACTTTGCTTCCTATGACTCCTGATTCCATTTTGAAAGATGATATTAATAGAGCTAATAAAGGAAAACAAGAGACAAATAAGAGTGAAAATCAGATTGTGGCAAATGAATTTGAGCACCAAATGAAGCCTAATAATAAACCATCTACTATTGTTTCTGAAATTAAATTGAAAAGTGCATGTTTACTTGCCACCAAATATGATATTGATGAGCTAGATTTTAGCAAATCTGTTAGCTATGCTTTTGTGTGCAAAGAGGCATTATTTTCATTCGAGGACGTTCCTTCCTATTTGCCCCCTACTGTCACTAACATTTTGCAGGAGTTCGCTGACGTCTTTCCACAAGACGTGGCACCGGGATTACCACCTATTCGAGGGATTGAGCATCAAATTGACTTAATTCCCGGTGCTTCGCTACCCAACCGTGCACCATACCGTACCAATCCAGAGGAGACGAAGGAGATTATGCGTCAACTACAGGAGCTGCTCGACAAAGGTTATATACGCAAATCTCTTAGTCCTTGTGCTATTCATATTATACTAGTGCCTAAAAAGGATGGTACGTTGCGTATGTGTGTTGATTGTAGAGGCATTAGTAATATTACTATTCGTTATCGTCATCCTATTCCTAGGCTTGATGATATGCTTGATGAATTGAGTGGCTCTACAATATTCTCCAAAGTTGATTTGCGTAGTGGATACCATCAAATTCGTATGAAATTGGGAGATGAATGGAAAACAACATTCAAAACTAAGTTGGGTTTATATGAGTGGTTAGTCATGCCTTTTGGGTTAACTAATGCGCCTAGTACTTTTATGAGACTAATGAACGAAGTTTTACGTGCTTTCATTGGACGATTTGTGGTAGCCTATTTTGATGATATACTGATTTATAGCAAATCTTTGGAAGAACATTTGGAACATTTACGTGATGTTTTTATCGCTCTACGTGATGCACGTTTGTTTGGTAACCTTGGCAAGTGCACCTTTTGCACCAACCAAGTATCTTTTCTTGGCTATGTTGTTACTCCACAGGGAATTGAAGTTGATAAAGCCAAGATTGAAGCTATTGAGAGTTGGCCGCAGCCCAAAACGGTCACAGAAGTGAGGAGTTTCCTTGGCCTCGCTGGTTTCTATAGGCGTTTTGTGATAGATTTCAGCACCATTGCAACACCTCTCAACGAGCTTACAAAGAAGGATGTGCCTTTTGTTTGGGGTACCGCACAGGAAGAAGCCTTCATGGTATTGAAAGATAAGTTGACACATGCTCCTTTACTCCAACTTCCTGATTTTAATAAGACTTTTGAGCTTGAATGTGATGCTAGTGGAATTGGATTAGGAGGTATGTTATTACAAGATGGCAAACCTGTTGCATACTTTTCTGAAAAATTGAGTGCGCCTAGTCTGAACTATTCTACTTATGATAAAGAATTATATGCTCTTGTTCGGACTTCAGAAACATGGCAACATTATTTATGGCCCAAAGAATTTGTTATACATTCTGATCATGAATCTTTGAAACACATTAAAAGTCAAGCAAAACTGAACCGTAGACATGCTAAATGGGTTGAATTCATTGAGACTTTCCCTTATGTCATTAAACACAAGAAGGGTAAAGAAAATGTTATTGCTGATGCATTGTCTCGTCGTTATACTATGGTTTCACAACTTGACTTTAAAATATTTGGTTTGGAGACCATCAAAGATCAATATGTGCATGATGCTGAATTTGAAGATGTATTGCAGAATTGTAAAGAAGGTAGAACATGGAACAAGTTCGTTGTTAATAATGGATTTGTGTTTCGTTCTAACAAGCTATGCATACCAGCTAGCTCCATTCGTCTTTTGTTGTTGCAGGAGGCGCATGGAGGAGGACTAATGGGACACTTTGGCGTGAAGAAGACGGAGGACGTACTTGCTACACATTTCTTTTGGCCAAAGATGAGACGGGATGTTGAGCGTTTTGTTGCTCGCTGCACTACATGTCAAAAAGCTAAGTCACGACTCAATCCTCATGGTTTATATATGCCTTTGCCTGTACCTAGTGTTCCTTGGGAGGATATATCAATGGACTTTGTTTTAGGTTTACCTCGAACAAAGAAGGGGAGGGATAGCATATTTGTTGTCGTGGATAGATTCTCGAAAATGGCACACTTTATACCATGTCATAAAAGCGATGATGCTGTTAATGTTGCTGATTTGTTCTTTTGTGAAATTATTCGCTTGCATGGTGTGCCAAATACTATTGTTTCAGATCATGATACTAAATTTCCTAGCCACTTTTGGAGATGTTTATGGGCTAAGTTGGGGACTAAACTGCTTTTTAGTACTACTTGTCACCCACAAACTGATGGACAAACTGAAGTAGTCAATAGAACATTGTCTACTCTGCTTAGGGCGGTTTTGAAGAATAATAAGAAAATGTGGGAAGAATGCTTGCCTCATACTGAATTTGCTTATAATCGTTCATTTCATTCTACTACTAACATGTGCCCTTTTGAAATTGTGTATGGTTTCCTACCTCATGCACCTATTAATTTGTTGCCTCTTACATCTTCGGAGAAGGTTAATTTTGATGCTAAAGAACGTTCTGAATTGATTTTAAAAATGCATGAGTTAACTAAGGAAAACATTGAGCGTATGAACGCGAAATATAAACTTGATGGAGATAAGGGTAGAAAACATGTCGTGTTTGCACCTGGAGATCTTGTTTGGTTACATTTGCATAAAGATAGATTTCCTAATTTGCGCAAATCAAAGCTAATGCCACGTGCTGATGGTCCTTTTAAGGTGTTAGAGAAAAATAAATGATAATGCATATAAACTTGAGCTACCTGCAGATTTTGGGGTTAGTCCCACTTTTAACATTGCAGATTTGAAGCCTTATTTGGGTGAGGAAGATGAGCTCCCGTCGAGGACGACTTCATTTCAAGAAGGGGAGGATGATGAGGACATCAATACCATTGTTACATCCACATCCCCTACTGTTACATATACTGGACCAATTACTAGAGCTCGCGCACGCCAATTAAATTACCAGGTACTTTCGTTTCTTGGTAATGATTCTAATGTTCATGAGAATATGATGCTGGCTAAATTGGATACATTTATTTTGCTTACAAATGAAGGGCCTAGCTTGGAGAAGGATGAACATTGGAGCAAGAACACGCATGGAGTTGATGGCATGTGCAAGGGGATCAAGAACGGAGTTACACGTGATGATTTCAGGACTTTGAAGCCACCATAAGGAGTGCATGAAGCCTTGGACGAAATATACAAGATGCCACTTCATAATATTCGTCCATAGGCTATTCTAGGTGCTGCGCCACCTTATTATTGGGCCAGGCCCATGTAATTTCGAAATACTTAAGTATAGGCTATTTTTAGAGTCTGTATGTGTGGGAAAACAAGAGTTAGGGTTGGTTTCGGACCCCACCCTCAAGGGCCACGAAATCCCCCCCCCCCTCTTCCTCCATATATACAGCCCTTAGGGCGTCGTTTAGACTTTGGGTTTTGTTTAGATTAAAAGTTCGCCATAGCTGGAACTTCTCGTACTTCGTTTGTGTCCAATGACCAGACCAAGACATCACAGAACCCCACCTTGATCAATAAAGTTTTCATCCTATATTCGCAATATCCAGATTGCAATCTCAGTTTCTTACGTGTTCTTCGTTTGCTTGCAGGAAACAGACCCTCGTGGTCAGGTTGATCGTGCTCCGGCGTGGTCAATAACCCCTCGGAAGATGGTTTAGCGATTGCTAAGGCGCGACATCTCGCACGTTCGTAGTCGGATCGTCAAGGTCAACTCCCACAGAAACGATAGCCACCATCTCATCGAAACATCGGGACACCTTTGCCTCTATCACAAGACCTCCTTAGGGGCATCCTCCCTAGGCTGGCTCCTGAGGGGCGGAGATGTCTATGCAAGGTCCATCCTCTCAGTCCATGGCACCTCTGTCGGGTCAGTCACGTCGCCGGCGCACCCAGTAGATGAGCGTTGTCCCTGCTGCTTTTCCTTCTTCCCTTGCTCCTCCCGCCTCCGCTAATCTCTCTCCCTCATATTTCTTTCACCGAGCAGGAGTGCCATGGATGGCCACCCGTGGATGCCGCCTCCTGTTGTTTTCCTTCATTCTCGGAGCTCCCGCAGGCAAAGCCTCCATCTCCAGGCCATCCCCATCCTCTGCATCGCCATGGACACCCCGCCGCCTCGGAGCTCTGTCGCCCCGCTACAGCCATGACCGCACCGCTCCTCCGCGCGTCTACAATCTCACACCGCGCCTTGGATCCGGCTGTTCCGAGCCTCCCATGCCCGTCGGACCTCGTCTTCCTCCTCCTGCATCGCACTGCAGCCATTGACCACCGTCTGCAACGCCCCTCGCCTCCCCTGCTTGCACAACCGCGTGCATTGACCATGCCCTACCTCTGCTTCATGTGTGCGTTCCCATTGACCCCGTGCTTCGTTTGAACACGCCACAACCACGCAGGTGTTGACCGCTGCGGTCAACGACCCCACCGCCGCGTGGACCTCTCCAGCCCAGCTCAGCGTCAGGCCTAGCCTCCTCCCCCACCCACTAGGCCAGTATCCCATGGTGAGCACTCCAGCGCCCCCCTGTGCAGCCTGCCACTGCTTCGGCCTGTAGCGAGTTTCGGCCCATGTCCTGGTTTTTCTAGTCACTGTGAATTTACCTATTTTCTAGAGAATGCCAGATTTGCAGAAAAACCCTCCATGTTCATAAATTAATAACTCTTGAACCGTGCATCCATTTTAAATATTTTAAACATGTAAAAAGCTTAGATTTTCATCTAGTTTCAAAATATGCAACTTTCATTCATGTTAAAAATGTTTAAATTGTTGTTTGCAATTAAATTGCATAATGACATGCTAAAATGCTTTACTTAATAACTATTTAACCGTAGCTCCAAATTAAATAAACTTTATATATAAATGGGGTAGAAAAATGCATAGATTAACATGGTGTACTTACTTTGCTTGTTTAACAAATCTAAAATATGTTTTAGGGCAGAACTGTACCAAATCCAAAATATGCATCTGGGGATCTTCGGGAATTGTCGTTTGTTGTTTTCGGCCTCATTTAAACTTGTCTAGATAGGTAGTTTTCTCCTCTTGCCATGTTAAGAACATTTAAACTTGTTGGGTTCATAACATGAGAGAACTAAATAATTGATGTGCTGCTTCGTCGATATGCAACTCGTTGCATATTGAGCTCCACTTAATTTGTAGTGTTGTTTGTTGCACTTTGCCATGCCATGAATCATTAAATCGGACATGCATCATACTTGTTTATGCATCATGCCATGATTATGCTTGGTTGTTTACCATGTTGTTTGCTTCTTTCCGGTTGCGCTTCTCCTTGATAGTTCCGGTAACGTTGCGATTGTGAGGATCCGTTCGACTATGTTGTTCGACTATTTCATGGATTCGGTCTTCTTCCTAGCGGAATTTCATGCAAGATGACCGTTACTCTGCATCTCACTACTATCTTTGCTATGCTAGTTGTCTCGATGCTATCGCTATGTCATGCTACCTACCACTTGTTTGTCAAGCCTCCCAATATGCCATGAAACCTCCTCTAACCTTTTCACCCTTCCTAGCAAACCGTTGTTTGGCCATGTTACCGCTTTGCTCAGCCCCTCTCATAGCGTTGCTAGTTGCAGGTGCACTTGCAGGTTGTTCCATGTTGGGACATGGATATCATGGGATATCAAAATATCTTTTATTTAATTAATGCATATATATACTTGGTAAAGGGTGGAAGGCTCGGCCTTTTGCCTTGTGTTTCGTTCCACCCTTGTCGCCTTAGTTTCCGTCATACCAGTGTTATGTTCCTTCATTTTGCGTCCCTAACAAGATGAGGGTTTATGGGCCCCTCTTGACAGTTCTCTTTGAATAAAACTCTTCCAGCAAGGCCCAACATTGGTTTTATCATTTGCCTAATAACAACTAAAACTTGCATAGGGACCGGATAGCACCCGAGGATAATTTATCAAACCCCCGGGCTACTGCTCCTCTAAGTGTTCGTCCAAACTAGAGCACTGTGCGGGACCACCCCTAGGCAACTTGGGGTATTTGGATCATGTACTCTTTGCTCATCCGGTGTGCCCTAAGAACGAGATACGTGAGGCTCCTATTGGGATTTGTCGGCACATCGAGCGGTCTTGCTGGTTTTGTTTTACCATTGTCGAAATGTCTTGTGCACCGGGATTCCGAGTCTGATCGGAGGGTCCTGCGATGGAGGATTGTCTTCGTGGATCATGAGCTTGTCATGGGCTAAGTTGGGACACCCCTGCAGGGTTTAAACTTTCGAGAGTCGTGCCCGCGGTTATGTGGCAGATGGGAATTCGTTAATATCCGGTTGTAGAGGACTTGAAGTAAACTCTTTTAAAATACGCCAACCGCGTGCATAACCATGACTGTCTCTTTGTGGGGTAGTTCAAGAGGAGAACATGGTTGGATTATGTTTGAACATATGTAGTTTAGGATCACTTCTTGATCATTACTAGTTTGAGACTGTTGCGTAGTTTCTCATCTTATTCTTGTACTCGTAAGTTAGCCATCATACATGGCTTAGCCGCTGCCGCAACCTCACCACTTATCCATTCCATACCCTTTAAGATTTGCTAGTCTTGATACACATGGTAATGGGATTGCTGAGTCCTCATGGCTCAAAGATTACTACAACAACAGTTGTAGGTACAGGTAATGCGATGATTTGACGCGAGTGCAATGCTTGCTTGTTTGGAGTTCTTCTGCTTCTTCTTCTTATTCGATCAAGGGATAGGTTCCGGGTCAGAGAACCTGGGATTAGCAGGGTGGATGTCACTCTTCTTTTTCATTTGTGTTCCTCCGTAGCCAGATCCTGCTCTTCTGTATGATGATTGCTATGTATTGATGAAATGTTGAATGTATGTTGTAACTTGTGGCGAGTGTACGCCTTTATCTTGTGTTCTCATCTATTCAGTACATGGTATGTTGTAATGATATCCACCTTGATATGCGCTCGACAAGAGTTTGTGCCCCAATCATGAATTTATCACAGGATTGGGATAGAATTGCATCTTGGGCACTACATCCTCGTTGGCGACTCCATCCATTCCAATGATGTTCCTTTTGCCTCTCCTCACGACAACACGGCTAGGATTGCACGGCGCGGTTATGAAGAAGCATTATGTCACGTGCTTAGCGGGTACCCATGGCTCATTTTTTGCGATAGCGTTCACAGTAGCACTCTTGGCATCGGGTATAGTCATGGTAGTGAAATACCTATTTTCTCTTTCGACATTCTTAGCCCATCTGGCACGGAACATCGTCGTGTTGTGATGCGGAGGATCCTACGGACATCACCATGTCAAGAGTGCATTTGGCAAGTGACACGTTCGACATCCACTTCACATACACAAAGGTGAATCATCTCCTTTACGCGTGTTCACTTGACCCCTTCGAGGATGGTATACTACTTGACACTCCACTCGTGTGCATGCATAGGTATTTTCGGAAAGCTATGGACGACGAGGAGGAGTGCGAGCGCAAGTGTACAACTACACCATCCGCCACGGAAGCTTGGAAACGAAGACGCAAGAAGAAGAGCTGCCAAAGTAGCTCCAGCGAGCGGACGTCCGGACGACACCGGACGACCGGCCCCTCTCAGCGAGCGGACGTCCGGCCCCCACCGGACGACCGGCACATCTACACCCGAGCCAAATCAGCGGAAGACCGGCGACACCGGACGACCGGCGACCGGACGACCGCCAGCTACCGGACGTCCGGTGCCACCTCAACCGAGCCAAAGTGAACGGAAGTCCGGCGACTACCGGACGTCCGGAAGCCCATGAGCAACCGGACGACCGGTCCCCAGAGGACGTCTGGTACCTGTCTGCGTACAGAGATCGGGCCCGAGGCCCATGTATCCCTCTCCCACTTACCCCTTCGTGGACCTAGACTATATATACTCCTCCACCTCCTCCTAGTTAGGGTTGGCGTTGTGATAGCTCATTTGAGAGATAGATCTACGCTCATCCATATCGGATCTACACCACGAGAGAGACCACGGCCTCTATGGAGAAGATCCCTTTGGATTCAAGCCCCCTTTCCAAGGGAAGATCCCCCCGTGGATTCAAGACCTCCTCACGGAGAAGAACCGGTTACCGTGTATCGTCCGTTGTTGACTTTGGATCTTGTATCTCTCTTTGTGTTTCGAGGATCTAGCACATGTGTGATCTATTTCTTGTTGGTCGAGTGTTTCTCTTGTCTTTCCCCTCGTTTTTCCCCCACGTGTTCTTTGTGTTCCTCGTAGGGATCCGCTCCTTTCGTGAAAGATCGGCCATCTAGGGTTCCACCCTACATCATCTTGGCATCTGATCTTAGGTTTATCATGAATTTGGAGCCTCCCCGTTGTGTTTTCTAGCCTAATTTTGTTGTGTTCTTCCCCAATTTCGAAAATCCCCACCAAAAATAGCCCCATATTTTTTTTGTGATTTGTTGGTATGATGAAGTTTTGTTGATTTTGCTCCATGGATTTGCTTGGTTTCGAGTGGATCTAGCATTTCCCCAATTTTCCCCACTTTCCATCCACGAAATCTCATCAACTTTGACCCCAAAATCCCCATTTTCCGCCCAAAATCGCGTCCCGGATCTGAAATCTCGCGTTGACCCCGACAACCGGACGACCGTCACTTTACCGGACGTCCGGAGCCCCTGGAACGACCGAACGTCCGTCATCCACCGGATGACCGGAACCCCTAACCCGGATGAAAATGAGCAGATTTCCGAGCTCACCAGATGTCCGGCCACCGGACATCCGTCCATTAGCGGATGTCCGCTACCTGTAGATATCAACTTCGACTGATTTTTGTTTTGCCCATAAATAATTCATCCGAACTCCGATTTTGACGTTCTTTAGCTCGTTTTGAAGCTCTTGACATCCTCCTTCCCACAAAAATACCACCAACATCTTTTGGCTCCATCAAATTTTGACAATTTTGGCATCTTTGCCTAGGGCTTCCACCACATCATCCGCTACACCATCTCCGACTCCCGCAACCTAACCAATTTTGTTCCCAATCGCATTAGTGGTTGCTAGAGGAGTGATTTGAGTCTCCTAAGGTGTCTAGGCTACTTAGGGACGGTTGCTTCTTCTTCAACCACCACCACCACTTCCGCATAGGCTTGACCACTATACACTTCCGCCACGCCAACTTAACCCAATTTTGGTTGTGTTGTGAGTTGTGTCTCCTGAGGTGTTTCGGCTACTTAGGGACCGTGCTTTCAACTCCAACACCGTACATAGTCCACCACCATAACCTCCACTTTCGCATTGCCTAGTGCAACACCACCACTTCCCGCTACCACCATTTGACTTTTGACCTTGAGATTTTGAGTTGTGGTTTCTCCGTTTCCTAAGGTGTTTTGGCTACTTAGGGACGAGTCTCCATCATCTTGGTATCTCCATCAAGATCACCGCCACTCATCATCACCGAGGACGGTAACCTCCATATCATCTTGGTATCATGGTATCCCTCCATTGTATATTCCCTTGCCATTGCATTGATAACCCCTACCCCATTTTGCATTACTTGCCTATCAAGACTAGCATTTGAGTATTGCCGGCAACGTTACTTGTGCACATTAGTGATCTACACCATACATTGCATACATACCATATCATGTTGGTATCATCATATCATCTTGTGTGCCTCAAGTTTGTTCCCACATATATACAATTGCTACCTTGGTTTGTGCATTTCGCAAAGTGGCCATACAAAAAAAAGAGAATAAGCTTTTAAGCAAAAGAGAAAGAGTAAAGAAGCTTGTAAGCAAGTGCCATAGCATCATACCACATTGTCATATAAGATCATCTTGGATCATAACAGCAAGAACCATATATACATAGCATACTTGGGATAGAATTCGTTGCATTTTTGTCTCCTATAGGTTGTGCACAAGTGTCGTATCCGCCTATTGAGAAATCGTGCTAGCATCTCTCTAGAGTTGTGCAACAAGAGCATTTTCCGTGGATTCCACATTTTGAGCTCATCCTTGGTTGCACGACCCCATTTATCTATCCGTGTGTGTGTTTTCGTGTGCCACCCATATTCTATTGGTCTACTTGTTTCACTTGCGAATTTGTGAATCTCTTTCAACATTATTGACTCTTGCTAACATTTTACATCAAATTTTTGTGCCACTATCCTCACCGAGCTCCACCATAAGCCTTACTTGTGTAGGTGTGAGAAACCGACAAGAATTGGTACCAATTATGCTATTTCCTTGTCCACATTGGAGTGGTCACTGATCCATTTTCAACTTCGGTCAAGGTACATTTGGTATTCGTTCTTCTCTTTCTCCACTCATATTGGCTCGAATCTTGTGGTGGATAGACAAGGCATTTCATCTCCGGTCTTCCACAACAACGACATCGTGTACAACTACATCAACAACAAGCTTTCTGCGCAAAAGGAGGAGCAAGATGCAAGGATGGAGGAGATTCGGACCTTGTTGATCAACCGTTCTTCCCCTTCATCATCCTCAAGGCGGCGACGTTCAAGTCACATGTCTTCAGAGTGCAAATGTCAGGACCCCGACTCAATGCCACATCGATCTAGCATGTAACACCTCATATCACTTTGCGGCCTCACGCACGGTATCCCCACGGGTGTCGCATTACCTTTGCCCGGGACCGTTTGCGCCTTTTGGCACACGTATATGACAGTGTCGCTAGCATCCATATGATAAGGAGCCCGGGCTGACATGGCTAGTCGTAAACCCAAAGTGGCACAGACATACAGGGACAGGCATCCATGACCCAGCATCGAACGTGTCGGTCATCAGCGAGTGAATCCAGGCTGTAGCACTGGGCTAGCAGGACTCCGGTGAACCGGGCTGTAGCGGGCTAACAGGACTCCGGTATTCATCGCGTGACATTTCCCCGAAGGGACAGACACAGGAACGAAGAAGGACACATGCCGGCCAGCCTAAGTGTCCCGGAGCAGTAGCAAGCTACCATGGCTCGGTGGAAACACTAGGAGACATTTCCCGGTAAGAGAGGCTACCAAGGATAAACAACTAGGTTGTCAGATCCCACACATACCAAGCATTTCAATAACATACACACAATATGCTCGATATGTGCAAATACAACATGGCATCACAACATGACTCTACAACTCAAGTATTTTAATCAATAGGCTCCGAGGAGCGAGATATTACCAACATGGGTCTCACGACCCAACAATCAGAGCATACAAGTCAAGGCACAAGCGGAAGCTATCATGTCTGAGTACAGACATCTATAAATGAAAAAGGCTGAGAAGCCTGACTATCTACCAGATCCTGCCGAGGGCACAAGATCGTAGCTGAGGTATCAAGCTAAACGTCGAAGTCCACGCGAAACTACTAGTGAGACCGAAGTCTCTCTGCAAAAACATAAAATAGGCAAACGTGAGTACAAATGTACCCAGCAAGACTTACATCAGAACTAACTACATATGCATCATTATCAACAAAGGGGAGGGTGGGGTTTAACTGCAGCAAGCCAGCTTTGACTCGGTGGCTATCCTGAACTACGACTGCAAGTAACTCTTTTGAGGTGGCGCACACGAGTCCACATATTCACCATATCAATACACCACTATGGATCCGCTCCCGTCTCCCTACGAGAACGCCATTCATAGCACTCACGCTTATCTTGCGTATTTTAGAGTATCCACTTTCACTTGTCTATGAACTGATATAAGCAACCCAGAAGTCCTTTTCCGCGGACACGGCTATTCGAATAGATGATGATAACCCTGCAGGGGTGTACTTCTTCATACATGTTTCCACCACTTAGCGTCTGCACACGACATGTGCTCGGCAGACTTCAAGCGAAAGCCGACGTGGGTGTAGACCACGACCTACCTAAACACTCAAGTCTCTAGTCCAGGTTTATCGCCTATTCAGGTTCCATCCGCAGGGAGTCCGGCCTAGGTTTCCCATACGGCCCCGAACGATGTGAACAGGGTTCCCGAGATACCTAACGGGTATTCGGTACACCCGGCCATGTACCTACCGCATCACAGCCCACCCCTACGGTCAGCGCTGCCCACGGCCTCCAGTAGGCTACAAACACCAGAAACTACTTGCAACTCCTGGACAGAGGACAAGGGTGAATAAGAAGTCGAGCGGGGTCATATTTCAGGGCCCAATGTATGGTAGTAGCTGAATCATGGATCACAAACACAGAACTCAGTTCCTGAGGACGGCTGCAATGAGACAACCCACCATGTACTCCTACATGGCCTCTCACCGCTACCTTTACCAAATCGTGTTCACACACTTAGCTCACACACGGTAGGACATGTTCACACGCCTCTGATTCATCCCCGATGAATCAGACCTGACTCAACTTTAAGCAGTAGCAGGCATGACAAACAAGCATGAATGAGTAGTCACAACAGGGCTCAAACAATTCCTACTCATACTAGTGGGTTTCATCTATTTACTGTGGAATGACAGGTCATGCAAAGGATAGAGGGGTTCAGCTACCGCAGCGAGTAACAGATGAAACGTTGTTGTCCTAATGCAGTAAAAGAGAGCAGGAGCGAGAGAGTAGGATTGTATCGAAATGAACAAGGGGGTTTTGCTTGCCTGGCACTTCTGAAGATAACATTGAGTCTTCATCAGTGTCAACGATCACATCATCGGTATCACGTCTATCGAGAGGGGACAAATACCGGCAACACAGAAAGGAACACAATCAATGCAATGCACAATATGATGCATGCTCATGACATGGCAATATGAATGTGTTTTGAGCTAATGCAACTAGCAACAGATTAAATGAAGTTGGTTTGAATATAAGATTCAAATTTAAACCCCATATGTGATTATTCCAATGCCATTTAATTGATTTGTGCTAAACAGCAGCTATAAGTTGTTCTAACATGCATGAAAATGGTACA
>NC_041380.1:187091131-187096995 GCF_002162155.2 Triticum dicoccoides | reverse complement strand
TCTTGGAGAATGTTCCAACCATCATATCTGCCTGAGATTCAGATCTGGTTGGTGTCAGGATATCCCAGACTCATCAAGTCTAGAAAGAAAAATGAAAGTTTGCAACACAAATCGACGAGATGACGTTGCGAGATTCTCGGGAAATGAACTACGATAGTAAGCTCCAAAACATGAGCTGGTTCTGCTACAAACATGTGAACACGTTGTCCCAGACAAGCATGACCACGTGGTAGTCTTATAATAAAACACTACCGAGTTCAGGTGGGGAACCATCAACGAGGATATCAAAATCCTTGCATAAGGTATACTCTTAAGAAGGAACTTCTTCTCCTTGAACAAATCAATCAGTGGCTTGGTGTGCTAGGGATACATATAGATTGAAGGTTGCAAGTCTTCAAACCACAGAATTCTTCGCACGTGTGCATGACTGACTTGCGATGATTCCAGAGGAAGCAACATTGACTTTCTCAAGTCCACGGCGGCAACTTGCATCAAATGCACATGAACTAGAGGAAATCACTTCTTACATCCGAACATATGCTTCACGAGCTAGCATGAGCAAATGCTTTCAAAAGTTTCCAACACTAGGTTGATGTTCAACATGATTCATGGGGGGAGACAAAATGCTACTGATGGGCTCAACAGCAACTCATCGGAATTTCCATATCACTGGACTTCCACCATCATGTGAACACGGTGATAGCATTGGTCAGACCAAAGATGTAATGGTGTATGCTCGAGGGATCAACCACGAGTAGGGCAACATTACGAGCATCGTTGGTACTGATTTGATTTGACGATAGCCCACACTCAAATCAAGGGATTGATAAGACAATAGGTCCAGCAACTGATCACAAGGACCAATCGATGAAGATATCATCTTTCTTCAACACACACTACACAAGAATATCCCTTTGGAACGAACTAAGTCAGACAAGCTTTTATCTTCCAACTCTCCAAGTTGTTGTCTAGCTTAACCAACTAGCTCAGGGATATCTAACACCGATTCTTGGAGAGAAGGTGGTTCACAAGAAAACAACTTGATCACGAACTCAACATAGCGGTCAGGTGACAACCCGGTAACACCTCCAAGAAGATATTTGGAAAGTCATGAACCACCTGTATGTTACTAAGCTCGAGAACAATCTTGCTTTTCAGGGCAAGATGATATGATCAAATGAGCGAGGACTTGACAAATCCTAACTCATCAATCAAAGAGTGCACCAGGAAATAAGGACTAGGTAGCACGATCAATCTTAGAATGGTGATTCAATAACCAACATACTAAGAATAAAATTATTATCCTTTAACTACCAAGCAACGAGGTTGCTAGGAGTATTGATCTCACACATCACAATTCATTTGTCAGTATTCCGGTTGCATCAACACGGAACCGAGGAATGAAAAAGGATGGCGAGAAGTATCACTATGTCAAGAATTCACAAAAGGTGGTGCAATTCTCATGAAATTCCTGTCATAAAGAAGGTAATACTTCAGGGTAGAGCAGACCAGAAGCTGGATTGTAACTTGATCTGCGGAACACAACTACTTTGACCCAATCCTACATATGGATGAGGTACTGGAGTTTGTTTCTCCTAGTCATTCAGGACGGAATGGCTTGACGGGCCACAAGAGTAATAGGCATCGACAAACGAACGCGCGCATACTCTTGACTATCAATTGATAGATGAAGGTTAGTAGACAACTAAAGAGAACAACTCAAAGGAACATATAACTTTCTGAGTTGTGGATGCATAGATTAGTATGTCGAACCGAGTTCAACATAATTCTTCCGGATAACCCATGCAGAAAGGTAGAACTGGCAGAGTCACAATATATAATGGAGAACTCATCAAGAATAATCCTGTTGTGATATCTCAGTTCAACGAGGAACTTCTGCCATAAGTAGTTCATGGTATTTGGAAGAAGAAGATACCACGGACTTCAAGGACTATCGCAAAGGTTACTAATATCCTAAAGGCACTAGCAATTACTATCAACATGAAGTAGGTAGAGTGAATCTCGGGTTCAAGAACCCAGGAACAGAATACCTACTACTAAGTAGCATCACGGGATGCTTCCGAGAATAAAGGCCAGAATCATCACACTGGGACACCAATCATGGCTAAATTACTAGGTGATCCCCTAAGACACCTAGGGTCATAATAATATCTCCAACATACATGTCAAGGTAACGGGGTACCTCAACTCACTGATTAGTGTGGTTAATCTGGCCCATGGGAACATTGAACCGGGAAGAAAGGATTTGCAATTGCATCAGACTACTTAGAAACCTGGGATGACTCGGACAGCATAACGGCTGTAAATGCTCAAAGGATTGGAGACATGCTACAAAATGGTGGCATAGCCACTCAGAAGCACAATATCAAGGTTTCGAGATCAACAATTAACATACGGAAGTAGAAACTGAACTCAAGCTTAGAACCATCAATCCTACAAGTCTACAGATTAGTAACACGTGATCCTGATAGAAAGAAGAGAAAGCCTAGTTCTTAATCCCCGTAGAAGAGAAGATGATGTCTCAGATCAGAAGGCCATGAGGTATAAGGATTAAAAAGAGCCTTACGTTCCATCCCACAATCAATTCCCTTATATAACTAAAGAATTTCTAGACTCAACTTCGACCAGTTTGGCTTGGTAATCCTACAGGCAGTCAAGCTCTGATACCAACGCTGTCAGGACCCCGACTCAATGCCACATCGATCTAGCATGTAACACCTCATATCACTTTGCGGCCTCACGCACGGTATCCCCACGGGTGTCGCATTACCTTTGCCCGGGACCGTTTGCGCCTTTTGGCACACGTATATGACAGTGTCGCTAGCATCCATATGATAAGGAGCCCGGGCTGACATGGCTAGTCGTAAACCCAAAGTGGCACAGACTTACAGGGACAGGCATCCATGACCCAGCATCGAACGTGTCGGTCATCAGCGAGTGAATCCAAGCTGTAGCACTGGGCTAGCAGGACTCCGGTGAACCGGGCTGTAGCGGGCTAACAGGACTCCGGTATTCATCGCGTGACATTTCCCCGAAGGGACAGACACAGGAACGAAGAAGGACACATGCCGGCCAGCCTAAGTGTCCCGGAGCAGTAGCAAGCTACCATGGCTCGGTGGAAACACTAGGAGACATTTCCCGGTAAGAGAGGCTACCAAGGATAAACAACTAGGTTGTCAGATCCCACACATACCAAGCATTTCAATAACATACACACAATATGCTCGATATGTGCAAATACAACATGGCATCACAACATGACTCTACAACTCAAGTATTTTAATAAATAGGCTCCGAGGAGCGAGATATTACCAACATGGGTCTCACGACCCAACAATCAGAGCATACAAGTCAAGGCACAAGCGGAAGCTATCATGTCTGAGTACAGACATCTATAAATGAAAAAGGCTGAGAAGCCTGACTATCTACCAGATCCTGCCGAGGGCACAAGATCGTAGCTGAGGTATCAAGCTAAACGTCGAAGTCCACGCGAAACTACTAGTGAGACCGAAGTCTCTCTGCAAAAACATAAAATAGGCAAACGTGAGTACAAATGTACCCAGCAAGACTTACATCAGAACTAACTACATATGCATCATTATCAACAAAGGGGATGGTGGGGTTTAACTGCAGCAAGCCAGCTTTGACTCGGTGGCTATCCTGAACTACGACTACAAGTAACTCTTTTGAGGTGGCGCACACGAGTCCACATATTCACCATATCAATACACCACTATGGATCCGCTCCCGTCTCCCTACGAGAACGCCATTCATAGCACTCACGCTTATCTTGCGTATTTTAGAGTATCCACTTTCACTTGTCTATGAACTGATATAAGCAACCCAGAAGTCCTTTTCCGCGGACACGGCTATTCGAATAGATGATGATAACCCTGCAGGGGTGTACTTCTTCATACATGTTTCCACCACTTAGCGTCTGCACACGACATGTGCTCGGCAGACTTCAAGCGAAAGCCGACGTGGGTGTAGACCACGACCTACCTAAACACTCAAGTCTCTAGTCCAGGTTTATCGCCTATTCAGGTTCCATCCGCAGGGAGTCCGGCCGAGGTTTCCCATACGGCCCCGAACGATGTGAACAGGGTTCCCGAGATACCTAACGGGTATTCGGTACACCCGGCCACGTACCTACCGCATCACAGCCCACCCCTACGGTCAGCGCTGCCCACGGCCTCCAGTAGGCTACAAACACCAGAAACTACTTGCAACTCCTGGACAGAGGACAAGGGTGAATAAGAAGTCGAGCGGGGTCATATTTCAGGGCCCAATGTATGGTAGTAGCTGAATCATGGATCACAAACACAGAACTCAGTTCCTGAGGACGGCTGCAATGAGACAACCCACCATGTACTCCTACATGGCCTCTCACCGCTACCTTTACCAAATCGTGTTCACACACTTAGCTCACACACGGTAGGACATGTTCACACGCCTCTGATTCATCCCCGATGAATCAGACCTGACTCAACTTTAAGCAGTAGCAGGCATGACAAACAAGCATGAATGAGTAGGCACAACAGGGCTCAAACAATTCCTACTCATACTAGTGGGTTTCATCTATTTACTGTGGAATGACAGGTCATGCAAAGGATAGAGGGGTTCAGCTACCGCAGCGAGTAACAGATGAAACGTTGTTGTCCTAATGCAGTAAAAGAGAGCAGGAGCGAGAGAGTAGGATTGTATCGAAATGAACAAGGGGGTTTTGCTTGCCTGGCACTTCTGAAGATAACATTGAGTCTTCATCAGTGTCAACGATCACATCATCGGTATCACGTCTATCGAGAGGGGACAAATACCGGCAACACAGAAAGGAACACAATCAGTGCAATGCACAATATGATGCATGCTCATGACATGGCAATATGAATGTGTTTTGAGCTAATGCAACTAGCAACAGATTAAATGAAGTTGGTTTGAATATAAGATTCAAATTTAAACCCCATATGTGATTATTCCAATGCCATTTAATTGATTTGTGCTAAACAGCAGCTATAAGTTGTTCTAACATGCATGAAAAAGGTACAGATGGATTCCTTGAATTTTTCTGATAATTTTTCATATATAAATTATTTAATTTGGAGTTACGGTTAATTTTCTATGAATTTTAGAAGTTTTAGGCATTTTCTGGAATTTCCTGATTATTTTTAAATCCAGAAATACTTATTGCGTCAGCCTGACATCATCATGACGTCAGCAGGTCAACTGGGTCGCCCAGAGTCAAACCTGACGTGTGGGGTCCACACGTCAGTGACTAACTAACTAACCTAATTTAATTAGAGCCTGGGCCCGCATGTCAGTGTCAGCAGAGGGGGTAATTAGTTAAAATAGACTAAACTAATTAGCAGGGGGGCTGGCCCCACCTGTCATCGACCCAGGGGGGGTCAAACCCCTGGTCAGTGGGGCCTAACCCGCCGGCGGCTCGTCGCCGGTGGCAACAGGCGCGGCGGAGGGCTCGGGCTCACTCCTCCGGCGTCCAAATGGACGGAGGAGAGCGGCTACGGAGAGCTGGAGCTCACCCGCGCCCGTTTCAGCAAGCAGCAGCAGCTAGGGCGGCCGGAGACGACGGCCCCGAGCTCGGCAGCGGCGGCCGGAGCTCGGGCGTGCTCGGGTTCGACGTTACACGGCACGGCGAGGTCAGCTGAGGGCCTCTACGGACTCCTGAGATCACGGTGAGCACGACAGTGGCCTCGGATACGAGCTGGGGTGGCTGTGGCCACGGCCATGCCATGGCCGGCGGCGAGAGATTCTCGGGCAAAGTGGTGGGGCTAGCTAGAGAGGGAGGTGGGGCACGGGAAGAGGGGGAATCAGCACAGGAGCTCACA
>NC_041380.1:187081040-187090346 GCF_002162155.2 Triticum dicoccoides | reverse complement strand
GGGGGGGAAGACGACAGGGGGTAGCGGTGGCGGGCTGGGCCGGCCAGGTGGGGGAGCTGGGCCGGTCCTGTTGGGCCACCAGGTAAGCGCCAGGTAAGATGCTTTGCTCTTTTTTTTATTTTTGTTCTGTTTTCTTTATTTAATTCTTTTGCCACTGTTTGAATTAAAAATAATAATTCAAACAATGCCAAAGCTCCTCTGAATATTTTTATATTGCTAGATGGACTTTTCCAAAAGCTTATAAAATATTTCATGGGTATTTAAATTATATTCTAATTATATGAATATAATTCAATTTCAAATAGCTAGTGATTTAAATTCAAAGTCCCAAAAATAAATCCTTAAAAATGTTCAATATTTTGGTTGGGACCGGAACCCTTACCAAAAATTATCAAACATTTAAGAGGAGCACTTTGGAGCAATGAATGAAATTTCCAGGGTTTTTGCCCCTCTTTTATTTAGGGTTTTGAGGCTTCCAATATTCCTCAATTCAAGTTTCAAAAATATAGACATGATGCACACATGAAGCTAGCCTAGAGCAATGCCAGAAGCTAGGGATGTGACAGCAAAAATGATGCAAGCACAAGTCATCCTCGTCCACATCTCCATGGAGACCACCATCACGTTCGTGATCCACCTCGTCATGAAGGGAAATTCACCTCCAAGCGACATGTGCAAGACGAGGATGAATGAAATCTACTACGAGCTCAAGCACGACAACGACACCATCATCATGATGATGCTCCACAAGCGCCTACCTACAAGTCGCAACAAGCCCTACTTCACGCCAAGTCTAAACTTCATGACCACAAGAGAAGACCACGAGACAAGAACCACCAAGACGGCGCTACGGCTACACCAACCACTTTGGCATCTTCGCCAATCGACTTCAAGGCATCTTCGCCTTTGGATATATGGCATCTTCGCCAACAAGCACCTCAAGACTACGCTCAAGAGAAGCTCCCCAAGCTCAAGTCCGCGACTTCCACGAGCTACTACGACCTCGACACCGACCACACAATTCCTTTCTATGGGACTCAAGAACCCGAGGAGTATCTCGAGTGGGAGCGTTTGATGGACGACTACCTCAAGCTACATCAAGTTCCTCCCGAAGATCAAGTGAAGTGCGCCACAAGGAACTTCCACGACTACGCGTCCACATGGTGGCTTCACGCACCTTCGGAGACCTACGACATGAGTTGGCCCAAGACGAAGAGAGCTTTGCGGCGAGAGTTTGTGCCTCCAACCTAAACGGAACAACTTCAACGCCAATTGAAGAACACTATCCAAGGATCCAAGTCCATCGACGAGTACTTCAAGGAGATGAAGATTGCCTTGCGACGAGCCGGCGTGGACGACCCCATTTCGATGATGTAACGCCCCGAGACCGTTGTGCCAGGTGTCCTCCAGTTATTCGCTGTTGTTGCCTTGTCATTGCTTGCGTGTCATGCATTGGATATCATGTCATCATGTGCATTTCATTTGCATACGTGTTCGTCTCATGCATCTGAGCATTTTCCCCGTTGTCCGTTTTGCATTCCGACGCTCCGTTCTCCTCCGGTGGTCACTTCTACCTTTGTTTCGTGTGTGGGGATTAAACTTTTCCGGATTGGACCGAGACTTGCCAAGCGGCCTTGGGTTACTACCAGTAGACCGCCTGTCAAGTTTCGTACCATTTGGACTTCGTTTGATACTCCAATGGTTAACCGAGGGACCGAGAAGGCCTCGTGTGTGTTGCATCCCAACACCCCTCCATTTTGTCCCAAAACCCACCTAAACCCTCTCCATCATCTAGAGCGTTCGATCACGATCGCGTGGCTGAAAACGGCACCTCATTTGAACTATCCTAGCTCCCTCTACCTATATATATGTGCCTCGCTCCAAAAATCTCGCGCAGATCAAACCCTAGTCCCGCTCCTCGCGCCGCCGGACAAAATTCCCACCACCGGCCGGACATGTCCGCCGTCACCGCCACCTCACTCCGGCCTATCGAAGCTCGCCACATCGCCCGGCCGCCGCTCCAGGCCAATCCCCGTGCACCAGCTGGCCTCCTCTCTCCTCCGCCGCCGCGGGCCCGCGGGGCCCGAACCGCCGCCGCCACGCGCCTGAGTCACCCCGCCGCCTGGCTCCTCGATTCACGCCGCCGCCCACCGGTTCTCCGCCGCCACCGCGCCGCCGCAGAGCGTCTCGCCGACGCCCGCGCCACCGTCCACCGCCCGCCGCACATTGCACCCCGGCCGCCGTCCGCCTCGCTCTGGTGCCTCCACCGAGCTCCCTCGCCGCCGCCTCTCATCGGCGACCATGCCACTCGGCCGGCCCCGACCTCCTCGCGCCGCCTCGTGTCTTCCTCCATCCTCTCCGGCGATCACCGGAGCCTAGAGCTCGCCAGAGTCGGGGTTGACCCAGCTCTGGTGAAGATGGACGAGATCCACCCATCCCTCCAACCAAACGGCCGGATCCATCCCGCACCGCGCCGTCCCACTCCGCTCGATCCCGCGTTGACTTTTCGCGGAGGTATAATTTCACTAAGTCCCCGAAATTCCCAGATTCATATGCCCATATTCATCATGTCGTAACTCCGCATCTGTGGCTCCGATTTGAGCATATAGCATATCAAAATGTTCGTCTCAGAGAGCAAATCTTTTCATCTCATTGCATCTTTTTCATTTGAGTTCATCTTGATGCCCGAAATGCTATTAGAAGAGTGCTATTTGAGTTAATTGTCAGATCTACTGCTCCATTTAGATATTTGTCATTTTTGCCATGATTATTGTGTGCATGATATGCCCATGAGCTCTACATGTGTTTTGTTAAGGGTTTTTCCATCTTTCCAGAGGTGCAACCCATGTATTTTTGTGATGTGTGTGGTGACTAGCACAAACTTGAAAAGTGGTGCTTTCGTTAATGCTGATTTCAGGGACTTAGCTTTTCCACTAAGTCCTTGAACTGTTTATCTAATATGGCCATATGTTCATGTTGTTTCCTAGTGATCCGTGCCTCTATTGAGGATGATCCGTAAGGATGTTTTGTTAATCTTGTAGTGCTCTATTCATCCATGTCTTTGTTTGCAATTATGGAGCACCCTAGCTTGAGTCAATCGAGCTCTACTTTTGCTATTTCGTGAATCTGGGCAGATTGTCTACTTGTTAGCAATTTTGCCGAGGATGTTGTAGTTGATCCGTGCATGCTATGTTATTGTTCTTTCCATGTCTAGCTTGTATTTTGTGTATTCTTGACGGGTGTATGCTTAGATTGTCATGACTAGCTCCATAGTGAGTGCATCGAGCTCGTAAACATGCCTACTTGATATCTGCTTTCAGCATGCCCCAGTTTTCACTAAGTCTGTGATCTGATTATGATTTTGCCATGTTCACATGCTTGCAATTGTATTTTCTAATCCCTTTTGGCTCAAGGTCACTAAGGGACTTTTGTTAAGCTCTTTGAGTATCTCCATGCCATGCTTTAATTTTCCATGTTCACTACCTGTAGCATATAGTTTTCATGCTCCAAAGTGTGCTACCTGATCTGAAATTCCAGACAAGTGTTAATTTCACTAAGTCTGAGAACTGTTTACCAAATGCATTTTTGCCATGCTTGTTTGAACCTGTTAATGGATGAATTGGTCGTAGCTCAGTGTTCATCTTTTGTTAAGCATCATGAATGGATCCCTGCCATGTATTTTGTTGCCATTTTTGAGTGATGTAGCATATTTAACTTGTTGCATTTAGATGGCTACTTGCTGTTTATCGCAGACCGGTGCCATATTTGAATTGCTTGCCATTTCCAAACCGTGACTCCGATTCCGGTGATCTTTATATCGATTTCAACTGAAATCACCTCACCTTTCCAGTGGCACTCTTGGATTTCCAAGTTGAGACCAGGTTCATTCATTCCTTTGCAAATCATGCATATGCATCGCATACCGCATCTCGCATATCATACCATGTTCTTGTGTTGGTTGTTTAGTATGTTGTGTGCTTCTTTCCGGTGTGTGCTTCTTCGGGTTGGTTCCGATAACGTCGTGTTTGTGAGGACCCGTTCGACTACGTCCATTTGTCTTCTTCATGGACTCGTTCTTCTCCCTTGCGGGATTTCAGGCAAGATGATCATACCCTCGAAATCACTTCTATCTCTGCTTGCTAGTTGCTCGCTCTTTTGCTATGCCTATGTTGCGATACCTACCACTTGCTTATCATGCCTCCCATATTGTTGAACCAAGCCTCTAACCCATCTTGTCCTAGCAAACCGTTGATTGGCTATGTTACCGCTTTGCTCAGCCCCTCTTATAGCGTTGTTAGTTGCAGGTGAATATTGAAGTTTGTTCCTTGTTGGAACATGGAGATGGTGTTCCTTGTTGGAACATGTTTACTTGTTGGGATATCACAATATATCTTATTTAATTAATGCATCTATATACTTGGTAAAGGGTGGAAGGCTTGGCCTTATGCCTGGTGTTTTGTTCCACTCTTGCCGCCCTAGTTTCCGTCATATCGGTGTTATGTTCCCGGATTTTGCGTTCCTTACGCGGTTGGGCTCTTATGGGAACCCCTTGACAGTTCGCCTTGAGTAAAACTTCTCCAGCAATGCCCAACATTGGTTTTACCATTTGCCACCTAGCCTTTTCTTTTCCCTTGGGAGTCGCGCTCCTGAGGGTCATCATTATTTTACCCCCCCCCCGGGCCAGTGCTCCTCTGAGTGTTGGTCCAACCTGTCAGCTGCCAGTGACCACCAGGGGCAACTCTGGGCTGGCCTACCCGTACCTAGGACAATCTGAGTGTGCCCTGAGAAAGAGATATGTGCAGCTCCTATCGGGATTTGTCGGCACATTCGGGCGGTGTTGCTGGTTTAGTTTTACCCTGTCAAAATGTCTTGTAGAACCGGGATACCGAGTTTGATCGGAATGTCTTGGGAGGAGGTTTATTCCTTCGTTGACCGTGAGAGCTTGTCATGGGCTAAGTTGGGACACCCCTGCAGGGATTTGAACTTTCCGAAGCCGTGCCCGCGGTTATGGGCAGATGGGAATTTGTTAATGTCCGGTTGTAGAAAACCTGAAGTTGACCTAATTAAAATACATCAACCGCGTGTGTAACCGTGATAGTCTCTTTCCGGTGGAGTCCGGGAAGTGAATACGGTGTTGGAGTTGTGCTTGACGTAGGTTGTTATAGGATCACTTCTTGATCATACTTTTATCGACCGTGCTTTGCCTTCTCTTCTCGCTCTCATTTGTGTATGTTAGCCACCATATATGCTAGTCGCTTGTTGCAGCTCCACCTCATAACTTTTACCTTACCCATAAGCTTAAATAGTCTTGATCGTGAGGGTGTGAGATTGCTGACTCCCCGTGGCTCACAGATACTTCGAAAACCAGCTTGCAGGTGCCGTTGAACCGTGCAGATGATGCAACCAAGCTCAAGGAGGAGCTCGATGAAGATCTTGTCCTTTGTGTTGTTTCGTTCTAGTTGGTCAGTAGTGGAGCCCAGTTGGGGTTGATCGGGGAGCTTTGTCGCATTTGGGGTCCTTTCTTTATTTTGGTTCCGTAGTCGGACCTTGATTGTATTTGGATGATGTAATGCTTTATTCATGTATTGTGTGAAGTGGCGATTGTAAGCCAACTATGTATCGCTTTCCCTTATGTATTACATGGGTTGTGTGAAGATTACCTCACTTGCAACATTGCTTTCAATGCGGTTATGCCTCTAAGTCGTGCTTCGACACGTGGGAGATATAGCCGCATCGAGAGCGTTACAGATGAAGTTCCACTTCATGTGGGATTGCACAATGACATCTCCAAGATGTGACACCCCAAAAATTTGGCCTTGTTTTATTAAATTAAAATTTTTGCCAGGAATTAAAACTTTGGATTTCTGAGCTCCATTTTGATTTTTTTTAAATCATTTCCTTCCCTGTTATGATGAGTTTTTCCCAAAGAGAAAACTTTTCAAATATGTTATTGGACTTGTTTAACCTCTCAAGAAAAACTTTCCTTTTATCAGTGTAACTAATTAACTAAATTAATTGCTTGATCTTTACTTTCTTGAAAATAGTTTTTCAAGGTTAAATGGCCATATTTGAACTACAACCATTTGATAGATTCACTTAAAATTTCCACAAAAATTTGGAGATGTCAGGTTATGTTTTTAAATCACTTTTATGCAAAAATATATTTCATTCGTGAAATATTTTGAGCCCTGCACTCAATTTTTCTTCTTTGGTCCAGAGTGCATTTTGCACTGCAACCCATTTAAATAATTCTTTAAAACTTCTACCAAAATTAAGGGAGGTCAGTAGGAACATATAATTCCACTTTGTGCAAAAATCCAGGGTTGTTCTTTGAAAAGTTTGAGTGAATCAACCTCTTTTCCATTCTGGTCCAATTTGATGGTTTGTACAGCAACACCCATTTTAGTTGCTCCTATATCCATGGTTATTTCTCCTAATTGTAGTCCTTCATGTTAAACCCCTTAATCCAGGAGCATGCACCCATTAGATTAATTTTGGTTCATGAAATAATGCCATTTATTTCCTGTCCAGAATTGAAATTCTGCTAGACTGGCACTAACAAGTTTGTGCATTTCACCAACTAACATCACCACCCTCTCTTTCATCCACAGAGACCCCCATCTGGAGTTTTTGGCCACTCCAAGACTTGCCTAAGTGCCATTGGCATTTTGTCAAACACCCTGCGGACATGTTCTGTTTTGACATGAATTGTGGCATTGCACTGTGAGCTTGCACCGTTGATCAAACAAGCATGTCCACTAGACTCCCAGTTGCTCCTAACCTCGATCTGGTAAACCCCAACCTCACCTGCGACCTGTAGCATGCCGCGGCATTGTGTCGAACATCTGTTGTGCATGCACTGGACGCGCCCAGAGCGCGCCAATTGCAGCCACGCGCCCGAGCCGACACGCTGGCCCCACGGCTTTGGCCCGCTCTGCAGCACCACGCCACGCGCTCCCCTCCTCGCAGCAACGCGCCAAGCAGCCCCCGCCGCGCCCGGCAGGCCAAGCGCTAGCCGCCGCCGCCGCCCGGCAGCCTCTGCCCATGTCGGCGCCGCCAAAGCCTCTCACGCTCGCCACCTGGCCCCTGGAACAGCGCGTGCTCATCCGCGAGTGTGTCCTCTAGCGCTCGTCACCGCCACGATGCCCTGCTGCTACAGAACGACGGTTCGCCGGCCGCCCTTATCCACCGCCGCGGAACTGACCTCATGCTACCCCCATGGCGCTCCCCTGCCTCGCATTCGACCCGGGGAGGCCTCCTTCCTCATCTCCGGCAACTCCTGCCGCCGCCACCGCCCCGGCCAATCCGGCACCTCCAGTACCTCTCCCTCTCCGGTCTCTTCGCCAGTAACTTCCTCATTCCCCTGCGAACCCAACCCCCTACTTAATTTTGATCGGGAGCCATCGCCACCACAAACTCACTTTGCTCCCGAAGCTCCCTCCGCCGCGAAGATCACCGCCGACGACTTCTTCCACCCCTGTCGACCCAACAACCACCGGGAAGACCGCCTTGGTCTTGCGGATCCATCCCCACCCTCGGGGGCCCGCGAGGAGCAGCCAAACGCCGGCGACGATCGCCGGAGCCCCGCTCCGCTCGGGCAGAGGAGGGAGACGACGCGCGGCGACTGGTCAAACCTGACCAGTGGGCCCCTGGACCCACTGTCAGCGACCCCGCGCCGTCCACGCTGGAGTAAGTGGAGGCGTCATACCCGTAATACGTCTTCTCTGCGCGAAAGCGTAATCTCTTCAAAACGTTTTCTTTTCTGTTTTAATTTAAAAACAGATATTGACCAGAACTTTGACTGGCTATAACTTTTTAAATATAACTCCAAATGAGTTGATTCTTTTTCCTACCTTCCTCAAATTTGGTCTAGTTTATTTTAAGATTTATTTGAAATTTTTTTTCAAACAACTTTTGGTGCTGTTTTTATTTTGTGTGTTAATTCTTTTATATTGCTAAAATAGGATTTTTGAAGAGAGAAGAAACTTTCAAAAGTTTGGAGAGCACCCTGCCTTTCCACACATTGAAGGTAAGCATTCTGAATCCCGGCATAATATTTTGGTGTGATCGTTGATGCATTTATAACACCACCGCATTTCGAAGGACTTGTTATTTCATGTGATATGATCATATGCATGGGTGCATGTTGTTGATTCCCATGCTGTTGGAAATGGATTTACTTGTGATGATAATCACCCTCATATGCCTTGCATGTATACCGGCAGGAACCCGGGAAAAACCTCTGCCTTGGGTAGGCTTGAGTTTGTCGCCGGTCTCCGTCGGGACGGTTATGTCTGGTATGGCATGGTAAGGCGATATGAGAGGTGACTCTGATGGATGAATTATATTCGTCATGCTAATCATGCAGAGAATACTTGAACCTCCAGAGTCGACCGTAGATCGAGTCTTGTTCCAGTAACCCCCATACTTGTCTCGTACTACCACTCGTCCCTACAACAAGTAGAGTACAGTTCAGTAAGTTGTCAACCTCTTTCTAGCACACACCGTACAGAGAGGCCATGGTGGATGATACCGGTTGTAGCTGGTAGGCAGGCCACCTGGTCCGGGGGCATGGGTGTTTCCGGTTGGGACCGAGAGGGGAGGCCACCCCTTAGAGCGCGCGATATAAGTTTGATCCCATGCTACGCGAGGTTGTAGCCTCCCCACTTAGAGTTGCTTAACAGGTGTCGTGGGTGATTCCAGACACGTGTGAGTTAAGCTGGTGTGTGCAAGTTAGGTGTGTTTTCAACAAAAAGACCGTAGAAGGAATTAGTCCCGATGGACTAAAGAAATCCGTTACTCGTGGGTAAAGAGTACACCCTCTGGAGAGAATAAACCTATTCGAATAGTCGTGTCCATGGTTAAGGATTTCAGTCTGGGATAGGTCAGGTGTCGGTCTTAGTGTCGGTCTTCGGAGGTGAAACTGTTAACCAGAAATACTGCTTGTGATTTGTGAGAACTATGATTATTATTATTGTTGACTAACCCGTGATATTATTGCTATTATCAAGTATCTCTGGGATGGTTCTACCTCCGGGATATTCATTATGATTGTTTCTTTTAAAGCCCTTTATGTGGTGTCGCTCAGACGACCGACTGTGGCATTTCTTTTAAAGCCCTTTATGTGGTGTCGCTGAGACGCCCGACTGCGGCATTTCTTTTAAAGCCCTTTATGTGGTGTCGCTCAGACGCCCGACTGCGGCATTTCTTTTAAAGTCCTTTATGTGGTGTCGCTCAGACGCCCGACTGTGGCATTTCTTTTAAAGCCCTTTATGTGGTGTCGCTCAGACGCCCAACTGCGGCATT
>NC_041380.1:187073330-187080723 GCF_002162155.2 Triticum dicoccoides | reverse complement strand
TTAAAGCCCTTTATGTGGTGTCGCTCAGACGCCCGACTGTGGCATTTCTTTTAAAGCCCTTTATGTGGTGTCGCTCAGACGCCCGACTGCGGCATTTCTTTTAAAGCCCTTTTTGTGGTGTCGCTCAGACGCCTGACTGTGGCATTTCTTTTTAAGCCCTTTATGTGGTGTCGCTAAGACGCCCGACTGTGGCATTGCTGGTTATTCATTTTCATAAACTTTAATACTACTATGTTATTGCAATTTTATAAATAACCGCAGGCACGCATTAGAAATTTATTTACTATTTTCGACTGACGTCATGAGCATAAAATGTTTTCAGCACATCATTGTTATATTATACCTGTGTTCATAATGTTTGCGAGTACATTCAAAGTACTCACTGGCTTGTCCCTGGCTATTGTCTTGGCCAGATTTTCTTGCACGGAGAGGAGCGACGCGATGCCAGCCCCGGAACCCACACAATGGAGATAGAAGCCTCGCGAAGATAGGAATTAACCTGGTCAGCTGTTCCCGTGGGAAATGGAGTCCCATAGACACTGATGTTTCGCAACGCGCTTCCGCCATCAACCACTAGAAACCATTTGTTGTACTCACAGGCCAGAATGGTCTTGTACGGCATATTTTGTATTTTGCTTGGAATTTCTATATCAAGTTGGAGCCTCATCAGCTAACAGTAATCCTGGAGATGATGAGCACGATGGTCTTTTTTGGAAATTTATTACCCGGAAAAACCGGTCGTGACAGGCTTGGTATTAGAGCCAGGTTGACCATTGGCTAATCCTATCTTAGCCAGGTCAATAAACTTAGGCAAACCAACCCACTAGACCTTAGCCAAACCCCAGCCAAGCTTCTCGTGCAAGATAGCCACACAGTGACCCAACACCTTTTGGCAGTCGGTGCCCAACCTATCAACCTAACCTGTCACTCATGCGCCAGTGACCGGCCCCTAAATAGTCCTTTCTCGCAAGCGTGCGAAGGAAGACTCCGTCCCCTTTTTCTTATAAAAAGGGCACGCTAGCCTCAACCCAGCACAACACAGCCGCTACCCCAAACCGAGCCGCAATGCCTGGACCCATAGTGCACAACGAAACCACAGCAACCAACCTTGGAGGTTTTGTGACCATCCTCGCAAACCTCACCCGTCATGCCTACGCGTTAGAGGAGCCACCAGAATATGTTGTGTATCAAGGACCCATGAGCGGTGAAGACCGTCAATTCTGGGCCACTGTGCACATCTACGGTAGGGGTCTAGCACCCGAGCGCCCCTACAGGTTCACTGGAAGGACAACTTCCTTTGAGCCACAAGCCATCCAACTAGCCGCTCGAGAGGCTATAGTTCATCTCAGGCAGTTATCGCCTAGAGTTAACTGTCGCTCGTTCCACTACTACCCCAGACGTGAAGGATATGGTAGACCACCCCAAGTTGCCAACGAAGATCATGAGACGGACCCCGCATTGTTGCACCTAGTGCGCTATGTAAGTGCACTGGAGGCACTGTTCGACCAGATCACTATTGATCTGATCGCAGCTCGTGGAGAGCTGGTTCGTCGAGCCCCAGCGAGAGGAGAAAACGTGCCCAACGCCGACAACCCAGTCGTGCTGTTTGGACAACCGATCGAGACCCCGAGGTCTGCCCTAGCCATCGGCCAAGGTGCTGCGATAACCCCAGAGGTGCTTCGTCGCATTTTGGGAGCACACTCCAACGGGGTTGTGGCCAACAATCCCCGCGATGGTCATCATCACTACCCCGACCCTGCAGTTCCCCCGCCATCACCGACTAATCCCGGCAATGAGACACGTGGAGAAGCCTCGACAGCCACCAGGCACGCCCGTTTAGACATAAACGAGGTAGACTAAGCCGTATGAGTAGTACCGAGCCTCAGTGTATCCTCGCTTTGTAATCATGCGACAGTATATGTTAACGCAGCCTGTCGTTGTGCCTCTGTTTTAATAGTAGCCTTGCATTTTTGGTCAGCGCATAGTTGCATATTTTTCCGAGCACAACTACCAAAAACCAACCTGACGACAACCACAGTAACACGTCTCTTTATGAGATATTTGTATCTCTGACACTGACCCGACCTTTGGAGCTAAGCTGGCAAATTTATTACCTTTCACCACGGTAAAATGATCCAGCCCCATTGCTATATAAAGGCCATCTTGTGCCCTTACCCAGCAACCCTCACCTTGTGCACCACACTCACGCTTTTTCCTGTCATGCCGAGCCCCAGCATTCATCTGAGAACCCCAGATGCAACCCCAGGTAGCTTTGTCAAAATATTGTGGGATTTTACCCGCAGTACCATGGGTTCTACCCAGCCACCCCAGTACGAGCTGTTCAAGTTGAGGATCACTCCATCCACCTCGGAATATTGGGCAGCAGTACACATTCCTCCTGTAGACCCCAACCAAGATCCAACGGAAATTTCCTTCATGGGGAAATCCATGCCAACCCCACACCTGGCCATAGAAGCTGCTGCGAAAGAAGCGATTGCTCGTCTTCGATCCGCAGTACCCTATGCCCGCGAACGAGGATATTATTACTTTCCGAGTCGTGCAGCACCCGGAGAAGTAACATCTTTTCCCGGTGGACGTTTTGAGAGAGAGACCCAGTTCTGGCCAACCTTATCCAGTACATCATTGCTCAAGAGCATTTAAACCAGCGAGTGATGGATTATCTCCAGAGCCTCACAGATTTAAATCCTCAGATTGCCATCGGCAGACCACTGAGACCCGACCCGGAGAGACGCATACATCGACTGGTCAATCCACTGCCTCCAATTGAAGAAGAATGTATTCCTTTACCAGAGACATTTTATCGGGACTCCGCCCAGTTACCGTTTTCATTTTAGACGTCACTATTGTATTTGTTCCTTCCAACATTTATTTAAGTATGTGACTTATGCGTGATACCCTGAGTTTGTACGGCAAGTCAATTATTTGGCTTCTACTAATGTGTGTAGTTTTTATTGTGGTTTATGCTCCTTTAAATTAACTGTTTTTCCCTCGCAAAATCCTGGAGTGAGATTTCTTTTCCCTGAGTTGCTACACCTGCCCCTTCTCACGACGTGGATTATTTAATTTCACTCAGCACCACGCGCAGACTCACAACCATAATCATTCGGACACATACACTGTTTGCAAAACTTTGCAACGGCGTTACATCCAGCTAATCACCCCCTAACTACAGTTAGCACCCGGCACACTCCATCTACTCTTCATGATCACCACCACCGCGGAGAGCCAACACCCGAGCCGCAGCATCGCGATACTCGTCGAAGATCATCGCGCACAGGAGCACAGAGAGCCCCAGCAGTGTCGCCAGCCCTCCGCATATCAGGATCACAAACCAGTCCGGCATCGCCTCCGCCATTAGAGCCTCACCCAAGCTTCTGTAAGTAGTAATGGAGAAAGAAGGAAGAGGAGTAGTGAGGCCAGATGTGAGGAAGAAGAGAGAGTCACCCCGGCCGTTTTTATAGCTCGAGCTCGGTGTACGGTGGGCGAAGTCCACCAACGCCGCTCGTCGCCGATCGCCAGTGTTCGGAGTCGAATACGCGAGCAGTGCCGACAGCGCGCTGGCCCGCGAGGTGAGTGCACGCTGCACCGGCAGCTAGCACGCCGCGCACTACCACGGTACGGCCTAGATGCCCTACGCATTAGGCATCGCCGGTGGAGAAAGCGCGAGAAAGCGCGCGGGAGAGAGGAAGAAGAAAGGGCCAGAGGGAGAAGAAGAAGAGGCTGACAGTGGGCCCCGGGTCCACCTGTCGGCCAGAGAGAGCACTGTGCTCTCGGGTACGACCAACGTATATTTAAATTTAGGTTATTCTAAATTTTTATCCAGCGTAGAAATCACCCGATTTTTGTCCCGAACCATAGACTTTTCCACGCGGCACCAGTTTTCACACTATGGTTTTTCACCACTTATTGCCCTCTCACTGTAGCCACGTCTTTATTGCGTAAATATTTTCCTAACATCGCTTTTAGCAAATCTCGAGGACGAGATTTTTCTTAAGGGGGATAGTATTGTGACACCCCAAAAATTTGGCCTTGTTTTATTAAATTAATTTTTTTGCCAGGAATTAAAACTTTGGATTTCTGAGCTCCATTTTGATTTTTTTTAAATCATTTCCTTCCCTGTTATGATGAGTTTTTCCCAAAGAGAAAACTTTTCAAATATGTTATTGGACTTGTTTAACCTCTCAAGAAAAACTTTCCTTTTATCAATGTAACTAATTAACTAAATTAATTGCTTGATCTTTACTTTCTTGAAAATAGTTTTTCAAGGTTAAATGGCCATATTTGAACTACAACCATTTGATAGATTCACTTAAAATTTCCACAAAAATTTGGAGATGTCAGGTTATGTTTTTAAATCACTTTTATGCAAAAAAATATTTCATTCATGAAATATTTTGAGCCCTGCACTAAATTTTTCTTCTCTGGTCCAGAGTGCATTTTGCACTGCAACCCATTTAAATAATTCTTTAAAACTTCTACCAAAATTAAGGGAGGTCAGTAGGAACATATTATTCCACTTTGTGCAAAAATCCAGGGTTGTTCTTTGAAAAGTTTGAGTGAATCAACCTCTTTTCCATTCTGGTCCAATTTGATGGTTTGTACAGCAACACCCATTTTAGTTGCTCCTATATCCATGGTTATTCCTCCTACTTGTAGTCCTTCATGTTAAACCCCTTAATCCAAGAGCATGCACCCATTAGATTAATTTTGGTTCATGAAATAATGCCATTTATTTCCTGTCCAGAATTGAAATTCTGCTAGACTGGCACTAACAAGTTTGTGCATTTCACCAACTAACATCACCACCCTCTCTTTCATCCACAGAGACCCCCATCTGGAGTTTTTGGCCACTCCAAGACTTGCCTAAGTGCCATTGGCATTTTGTCAAACACCCTGCGGACATGTTCTGTTTTGACCTGAATTGTGGCATTGCACTGTGAGCTTGCACCGTTGATCAAACAAGCATGTCCACTAGACTCCCAGTTGCTCCTAACCTCCTTTTGGCCCGCTCTGCAGCACCACGCCACGCGCTCCCCTCCTTGCAGCAACGCGCCAAGCAGCCCCCGCCGCGCCCGGCAGGCCAAGCGCTAGCCGCCGCCTCCGCCCGGCAGCCTCTGCCCATGTCGGCGCCGCCAAAGCCTCTCACGCTCGCCACCTGGCCCCTGGAACAGCGCGTGCTCATCCGCGAGTGTGTCCTCTAGCGCTCGTCGCCGCCACGATGCCCTGCTGCTACAGAACGACGGTTCGCCGGCCGCCCTTATCCACCGCCGTGGAACCGACCTCGGCGAGCTATAAATGGAGGCCCCCGAGCCTCCCCGAGCACGCAGGCGACCTCATGCTACCCCCATCGCGCTCCCCTACCTCGCATTCGACCCGGGGAGGCCTCCTTCCTCATCTCCGGCAACTCCTGCCGCCGCCACTGCCCCGGCCAATCCGGCACCTCCAGTACCTCCCCCTCTCCATTCTCTTCGCCAGTAACTTCCTCATTCCCCTGCGAACCCAACCCCCTACTTAATTTTGATCGGGAGCCATCGCCACCACAAACTCACTTTGCTCCCGAAGCTCCCTCCGCCGCGAAGATCACCGCCGACGACTTCTTCCACCCCTGTCGACCCAACAACCACCAGGAAGACCGCCTTGGTCTCGCGGATCCATCCCCACCCTCGGGGGCCCGCGAGGAGCATCCAAACGCCGGCGACGATCGCCGGAGCCCCGCTCCGCTCGGGCAGAGGAGGGAGACGACGCGCGGCGACTGGTCAAACCTGACCAGTGGGCCCCTGGACCCACTGTCAGCGACCCCGCGCCGTCCACGCTGGAGTAAGTGGAGGAGTCATACCCGTAATACGTCTTCTCTGCGCGAAAGCGTAATCTCTTCAAAACGTTTTCTTTTCTGTTTTAATTTAAAAACAGATATTGACCAGAACTTTGACTGGCTATAACTTTTTAAATATAACTCCAAATGAGTTGATTATTTTTCCTACCTTCCTCAAATTTGGTCTAGTTTATTTTAAGATTTATTTGAAAAAAATTTAAAACAACTTTTGGTGCTGTTTTTATTTTGTGTGTTAATTCTTTTATATTGCTAAAATAGGATTTTTGAAGAGAGAAGAAACTTTCAAAAGTTTGGAGAGCACCCTGCCTTTCCACACATTGAAGGCAAGCATTCTGAATCCCGGCATAATATTTTGGTGTGATCGTTGATGCATTTATAACACCACCGCATTTCGAAGGACTTGTTATTTCATGTGATATGATCATATGCATGGGTGCATGTTGTTGATTCCCATGCTGTTGGAAATGGATTTACTTGTGATGATAATCACCCTCATATGCCTTGCATGTATACCGGTAGGAACCCGGGAAAAACCTCTGCCTTGGGTAGGCTTGAGTTTGTTGCCGGTCTCCGTCGGGACGGTTATGTCTGGTATGGCATGGTAAGGCGATATGAGAGGTGACTCTGATGGATGAATTATATTCGTCATGCTAATCATGCAGAGAATACTTGAACCTCCAGAGTCGACCGTAGATCGAGTCTTGTTCCAGTAACCCCCATACTTGTCTCGTACTACCACTCGTCTCTGCAGCAAGTAGAGTACGGTTCAGTAAGTTGTCAACCTCTTTCTAGCACACACCGTACAGAGAGGCCATGGTGGATGATACCGGTTGTAGCTGGTAGGCAGGCCACCTGGTCCGGGGGCATGGGTGTTTCCGGTTGGGACCGAGAGGGGAGGCCACCCCTTAGAGCGCGCGATATAAGTTTGATCCCATGCTACGCGAGGTTGTAGCATCCCCACTTAGAGTTGCTTAACAGGTGTCGTGGGTGATTCCAGACACGTGTGAGTTAAGCTGGTGTGTGCAAGTTAGGTGTGTTTTCAACAAAAAGACCGTAGACGGAATTAGTCCCGATGGACTAAAGAAATACGTTACTAGTGGGTAAAGAGTACACCCTCTGCATAGAATAAACCTATTCGAATAGCCATGTCCATGGTTAAGGATTTCAGTCTGGGATGGGTCAGGTGTCGGTCTTAGTGTCGGTCTTCGGAGGTGAAACTGTTAACCAGAAATACTGCTTGTGATTTATGAGAACTATGATTATTATTATTGTTGACTAACCCGTGATATTATTGCTATTATCAAGTATCTCTGGGATGGTTCTACCTCCGGGATATTCATTATGATTGTTTCTTTTAAAGCCCTTTATGTGGTGTCGCTCAGACGCCCGACTGCGGCATTTCTTTTAAAGCCCTTTATGTGGTGTCGCTCAGGCGTCCGACTGTGGCATTTCTTTTAAAGCCCTTTATGTGGTGTCGCTCAGACGCCCGACTGTGGCATTTCTTTTAAAGCCCTTTATGTGGTGTCGCTCAGATGCCCG
>NC_041380.1:187072421-187073047 GCF_002162155.2 Triticum dicoccoides | reverse complement strand
TCAGACGCCCGACTGCGGCATTTCTTTTAAAGCCCTTTATGTGGTGTCGCTCAGACGTCCGACTGTGGCATTTCTTTTAAAGCCCTTTATGTGGTGTCGCTCAGACGCCCGACTGTGGCATTTCTTTTAAAGCCCTTTATGTGGTGTCGCTCAGACGCCCGACTGCGGCATTTCTTTTAAAGCCCTTTTTGTGGTGTCGCTCAGACGCCCGACTGTGGCATTTCTTTTTAAGCCCTTTATGTGGTGTCGCTAAGACGCCCGACTGTGGCATTGCTGGTTATTCGTTTTCATAAATTTTAATACTACTATGTTACTGCAATTTTATAAATAACCGCAGGCACGCATCAGAAATTTATTTACTATTTTCGACTGACGTCATGAGCATAAAATGTTTTCAGCACATCATTGTTATATTATACCTGTGTTCATAATGTTTGCGAGTACATTCAAAGTACTCACTGGCTTGTCCCTGGCTATTGTCTTGGCCAGATTTTCTTGCACGGAGAGGAGCGACGCGATGCCAGCCCCGGAACCCACACAATGGAGATAGCAGCCTCGCGAAGATAGGAATTAACCTGGTCAGCTGTTCCCGTGGGAAATGGAGTCCCATAGACACTGATGTTTCG
>NC_041380.1:187021810-187072411 GCF_002162155.2 Triticum dicoccoides | reverse complement strand
CGCTCAGACGCCCGACTGTGGCATTTCTTTTTAAGCCCTTTATGTGGTGTCGCTAAGACGCCCGACTGTGGCATTGCTGGTTATTCGTTTTCATAAATTTTAATACTACTATGTTATTGCAATTTTATAAATAACCGCAGGCACGCATCAGAAATTTATTTACTATTTTCGACTGACGTCATGAGCATAAAATGTTTTCAGCACATCATTGTTATATTATACCTGTGTTCATAATGTTTGCGAGTACATTCAAAGTACTCACTGGCTTGTCCTTGGCTATTGTCTTGGCCAGATTTTCTTGCACGGAGAGGAGCGACGCAATGCCAGCCCCGGAACCCACACAATGGAGATAGCAGCCTCGCGAAGATAGGAATTAACCTGGTCAGCTGTTCCCGTGGGAAATGGAGTCCCATAGACACTGATGTTTCGCAACCCGCTTCCGCCATCAACCACTAGAAACCATTTGTTGTACTCACAGGCCAGAATGGTCTTGTACGACATATTTTGTATTTTGCTTGGAATTTCTGTATCAAGTTGGAGCCTCATCCGCTAACAGTAATCCTAGGGCTGATGAGCACGACGGTCTTTTCTGGAAATTTATTACCCGGAAAAACCGGTCGTGACACAAGACGATCTTCCTCGAGAACTACAAGTCCCTCGACGACAACTACATTGGTGCTCTCAAGGTGGAACAAGAAATCATGAAGGCCAAAGTTTCTCTACCCCAAGCTTACTTCGCGACGACCAAGCTCCATGAGAACGAGCATGAGGATAGTACCACCAAGATGTCCAAGCCCGACGAGCTCCAAGACGATACTCCCAAGTCTGACGCCATCCCACTTTGTGGCATTGACGATGCCGAGTCCTCCATGACTCTTTTTCAAGACGGTACGGCGACAAGTACGACTATGGAGACCCTCAAGGACCAAGCTTTGGAGGCGAGCGACATGGTGACAAGCAAGGATGATGCTTCCATATTAGGAGGCGAGAGTGATGATGTGCCATCTTCGGCCTTCATCCACGGCGACAAAGACGAGATGGTTGAGCATGGGATTTTCCCTTCGACCACGGTGACGTATGATGACTTGAGTGACTTGTGCCACCATATTGAGAGTGAGAGTGACTTCACCACTAGCCACATATATGTGTTGCCACAATTCCCATGTGAGGAGAGCCACAACCCCCACCACTTGAGTGAGATGAGTGACTCCACCATATGTGAGTTTGAGTGCACCTATTTTGAGGGAGTGAGTGAACCACCACATAGAGAGAGTGAGATAGTTGATAGGTCATGTGAGGCCACTTTTAACACTAACGACTTGACCTCTACCTCTATTGTGTCTTCTCATTTGGTGCTAGGTCCCTTATATGATGACGCGCCGATTCTTGACGACTTCGTCCTTCCATTGGACAAGACGATGGCCATGGTGGAATATGATGCACCCCCACATGGTTCCATCCCAATGATGATCTTGACCACCATTTGGTCTTTCCCACCTCACCTACACCACTTGAGTGGAATGAACAAGGTAACATAGGTGAAGGTGATGCTCTAGTCCCACTAGTGGACATTCATGACATTGATTGCTTGCATGATGTTGATCCCCCTATTGACATGCTTCATGCTAGTATGATTTCCCCATGCGATGATTTACCCATTTATGATGAGTATGATGATTGCCATGTGGAGTCTATTAGTTGTGATGCCATGTTGAACAGGATCTCTTGTGACAATTTCTTAGGTCACATCATGTTTGCCAATCCATTTGACTTGTCATATGCTATGCATGAGATCAATAATATGTCATATTTGCAATCTCTTCATAGTGACTATGCATATGCTATAAAAATGAACCCAATTTGCACATATGGCATAGATGACAAGCCCATGGTTATTTTCATTTGTTTTTCTTGTGATGATATTGATATGCTCCCTTTGCATCATTTATCCCATATGCCATGCCATGACCACCTAGCTTCGGATATGCATTGTTTTGGATGTTGTCCATTTTCTCCATATGATGTTTCCAATATTGCTCATGAGGAGACCCCCATAGTTTCCTCATACATTTTAGGAGATTTTGATCACTCCCATCCATTGCATGACCCTTATACTTGTATGCTCAATTTGCATCCCCATCATGTTATACAAAATAACTATTCCTTCATGATGGATGACATGTTCTTATACCATGCATCAAATTTCTTTGAGCGATGCTTATCTTGTGCCAACTCTCACGTGCACATACACATCATGATGGATGATGTGTACATTTACCACACACACAATTTCTTCCGTTTGTGTCTCTTTTGTGTAGGTACCCATGAATTCTTGTCAACCTCGCAATCCCACGAGTTGACAAAACAAGCTCTAGAGAGCAATGATGGCTTGGGATCCCATGGAGTGTCTTTCCCACCGCTCTCTTCGCGCAAATACTTCGCGCATTTCTTCTACATGGCCCTCACTTGGCTATGGGTTGTTGTCCATTATATATCCTTTGCCCATCTTGCCATGTTCACTTTGCATGATATGCTCATTCACATGCTTTTGCCATGCATTTGTGACCCATGCTTTGCATTACACATGATGATTGATTCTCATACTTGTATGTGTATTTGCAAGCTTGGTGGAGATATCACTTGTCATTGCCATGTTTGCTTTGTACCCCATGCCTATGATTATACTATGATCTTGCTTTGTGTTCGTGCTTGCGATATGTCATGTGCATTGCCTATGCCTATTATTTACTCACATGACATCATTGCCATGATTTCCTCTAGTGTCTTGCATCTTCGCTCCACTAGTTTGCATGACATGATTGTTATTGCTTCTTTTCATATCTCTCCATATGTTGCCTCTCTCATGGTAGATGATTTGCCATGTATTGAGTGCAATTATGCATTTAGTCTTGATAATGAGTTTGCCCCCATAGCATTCTCACATATATTTGGATATTTTGACATATTCCTTATGAAGCATGCTTGTCTTACCTCTTTGCACCATATACCTAGTGCCATGAATATTGCCATTTTTGCATCATATTCTTCACGCACTTGTGCTTCTAATGGTTATCTGCAAGAGAAGAGAACCATCATGATGGATGATGTGTTTATCTACCATGCACATACATTCTTTCTTTTGTTATGTGCATGTGTAGGATACTTGGACTTCGTGTCAACTTCCACGTCAAGTGAGTTGACAATCCGAGCTCTTGAGAGCGAACCATCTTCTACCACGACAATTCTACATTGCACTTGCTTGTACTTCGGCATTGTAAAGGACGCACAAGAACATGCTTTCAAGGTGATATCCTTCTCTTTTGAGAACCGCCAAACCATGAGCATGCATATTGTGGATCATACTACTTGTGTTGCTTTCACCATGCGACTTATTTGTCATCTTGGACCCCTTTCATGCGCACATGTTAGAGATCTTGCTTCCATTTGTCATTTTCACAATTCCATGCATCATGATATATATGCCTTGTGTGTTGCATCCAATTCTTGGATTCCTTGCTCCTATCACATGTTTGGTTGCAACAATGTCATCTCTTCACATATGCCATGTCCCATTGACTGCTACATGCTTGCCTAGATTGCCTCACACATGATGAACAATTTCTCTATCCATTGTGTTGAGTGCCACACGATATTCACTACACCCAATGCACATTATGCTTGGATTGTCTTGCACTTGACCCATGTGTTTAGACACTTCATTTTATTTGGTGTTGTGAATGAGTCCTGTGCCTACCATAGACCTTTCATTGAGCAATTTTCCCATGCTTGCTATGATCTTGAGGTAGATGCTTATTCTCTTGTTACACATATTTGCATCACCACCTCACATTTACATGTTTGTCCCCATGATATCCTTGATTATGCTCAATTTATGTGCTTACATGCCATGTCACAATCCATTATCACACCATATGCTATGCTTGATGACAACACTTGTTGGGTGAATCACCTCTTGAATGCTTGGTTTTGCACTAATGCTAACCGCATTTGTTTTTCCAACTGTTTGTTCTCCTTGCTCCTTTTGAAGGACTCACAAGACGGTGCGACATTGGAGAGTGCCCATTTCGAGCTTCGAGATGATGAGAACTTGGTGATCGACCACTCCTACACGGCGACGCCATCTCTTTCCCATGGTGATTTGGATTTCGATCCGTGGTCGGATCTTCCCCAAGGGAGGGGAGATGATGCAGAGCATCCTACGTACATCACCATGTCAAGAGTCCGTTTGGCAAGTGACACGTTCGACACGCACTTCACATACACAAAGGTGAATCATCTCCTTTACACGTGTTCACTTGACACCTTCGAGGATGGTATACTACTTGACACTCCACTCGTGTGCATGCATAGGTATTGTCGGAATGCTATGGACGACGAGGAGGAGTGCGACCGCAAGTGTAGAACTACACCATCCACGACGGAAGCTTGGAAACGAAGACGCAAGAAGAAGAGATGCCAAAGAAGCTCCAGCGAGCGGACGTCCGGACGACACCGGGCGACCGGCCCCTCTCAGCGAGCGGACGTCCATCCCCCACCGGATGACCGGCACATCTACACCCGAGCCAAATCAGCGCAAGACCGGCGACACCGAACGACCAGTGACCGGACGACCGCCAGCTACCCGACGTCCGGTGCCACCTCAACCGAGCCAAAGTGAGCGGAAGTCCGGTGACTACCAGACGTCCGGAAGCCCATGAGCCACCGGACGACCGGTCCCCACTGGACGTCCGGTACCTGTCTGCGTACAGAGATCGGGCCCGAGGCCCATGTATCCCTCTCCCACTTACCCCTTCATGGACCTAGACTATATATACTCCTCCACCTCCTTCTAGTTAGGGTTAGCGTTGTGATAGCTCATTTGAGAGATAGAGCTACACTCATCCATATCGGATCTACTCCACGAGAGAGACCGCGGCCTCTACGGAGAAGATCCCTTTGGATTCAAGCCCCCTTTCCAAGGGAAGACCCCCCCTGTGGATTCAAGACCTCCTCACGGAGAAGAACCGGTTACCATGTATCGTCCGTTGTTGACTTTGGATCTTGTATCTCTCTTTGTGTTTCGAGGATCTAGCACATGTGTGATCTATTCCTTCTTGGTTGAGTGTTTCTGTTGTCTTTCCCCTTGTTTTCCCCCACGTGTTCTTCGTGTTCCTCATAGGGATCCGCTCCTTTCATGAAAGATCGGCCATCTAGGGTTCCACCCTACATCATGTTGTGCAGTCCAGAGTAGTCAAGCTCCCATATCACCTCGACCCTTTCGTAAAATCTCTCAGTTGCGCCGTTGTCGTTGCCGGTCATGTATTCCATCGTCACCCCTGAGTTCTTATCATCACTATCCATATCTTTGGCCTCCGTGTAGAACGTGTATCCATTGATATCGTATGCCTGATAGGTGACGAGGTTGGGCGAGGGGCCTGTGCTAAGGCGTATATGAGGAATCCATCCTTAGAGCCCTCTTCCGGGGGATTAGCAATAATATGCTCTTTGAACCAATGAAGGAAAGTGGAGTTGTGCTCTCTAGTAACTTCGGCGTCTGTCCTGCATACCCCCTGGTCACGATACTTCTTTGCGATTGTTTCTTTGTGCAGTGCCGCGAAAGGATCTACCTGTTGTAGGTGTTGTAGCACTACCAAGTTTGCTCTGTCAAAGTCGTTGCATCGATTTGAGTAGGCCACATGTAGTTCCCTGTGACCATTGGAGTGACCTTCTCATTCGGGCCTCCCATCGTATTTGTTAACGGGCAAACCAAAACCAGGCGGCCAGTCTACGCCATGCAGAAAATTATCACAGAAAGAGATGCACTCTTGTGTCAGATAGCCCTGGACGATGCTGTAACTCCCTAGATGCGATTCTATCCCAATCACGTGATGAATTCATGATTGGGGCACAACCACATTTCGAGCGCCTAGCAAGGTGGATGTCATTACAACATACCATGTATTGAATAGATGAGAATACAAGATAAAGGCTTACACTCACCACAAGCTACAACATCAATACAATAGTTCATCAATACATAGCAATCATCATACACAAGAGCAAGATCCAACTACGGATGAAATCAAACAAAAAAAAGAACGACATCCACCCTGCTAATCCCAGGCTCCCGACCCGAAACCTATCCCTTGATCGAAGAAGAAGAACTGCAAAGCAATCAAGCATCGCACTCTGGTTAGATTAACACATTACCTGTACCTGCAACTGTTGTTCTAGTAATATGTGAGCCACGAGGACTCAGCAATCCCATCACCATGGGTATCAAGACTAGTAAAGCTTAATGGGTATGGACTAGATAAATGGTGAGGTTGCAGCAAGCGACTAAGCATTGTATGGTGGCTACGAGTACAAGAGTAAGATTATAAGCTACGCAAATGATCGCAAACTAATAATGATCAAGAAGTGATCCTAAACTACTTACGTTCAAACATAACCCAACCGTGTGCTCTTCTCGAACGCACTAGAAAAGGGACAACCATGGTTACTCACGCGGTTGGTGTATTTTAATTGAGTAAAGTTTAAGTCATCTACAACCGGATATTAACAAATTCCCATCTGCCACATAATTGTAGGCACGGCTCTTGAAATTTTAAACCCAGTAGGGGTGTCCCAACTAAGCCCATGACAAGGTCACGATCCACGAAGACAATCCTCCGTCTCGGGACCCTCCGATCAGACTCGGAAGCCCAGTGCACAAGACATTTCCACAATGGTAAAGCAAGTCTAGCAAGTCCTCCCGTCATGCCGACACCCTGATAGAAGCCTCGTGTACCTCGTCTCAGGCCACAATAGATGAGCTATGGTTACAGCAACCAAATACCCCAAATTTCCAAGGGGCGATGCCGCAAGCTGCTCTAGTTTGGGACCAACACCATTAGCACTGGCCCCCTGTATTATGTTGAATAATGAACCTCGGGTAGCGCTAACTCCCTATCCGTCAAGTTTATTATCATGTTTAGTTATGATGTTGAGCAAATGGTGAAACCAATGTTGGGTCTTGCTGGAAGAGTTTTATTCAAAGCGAGTTGTCAAGAGGGGCCCATAAACCCTCATCATGTTAGGGACACAAAATCAAGGAACATAACACTAGTATGACGGAAACTAAGGTGGCAAGAGTGGAACAAAACACCAAGCAAAAGGCTAAGCCTTCAACCCTTTACCAAGTATATAGATGCATTAGTTAAATAAGAGATATTATGATATCCCATAATATCCATGTCCCAACATGGAACAACCTGCAACTAGCAATGCTATAAGAGGGGCTAACCAAAGCGGTAACATAGCCAAACAACGGTTTGCTAGGATGGTGGAAAAGGTTAGAGGCTATCATGGTGTAACACCCCGGATGTACCTTGCCATATTTGTAACTTCGACTCTGCCATTTTCGGCTTTAAGTTATGAGATCTCCCTTCATTGTTGGGTTTTGTCTTCATTTTGCATTTTGTTCATGCCATGCATTTCATATCATGTCATCTTGGGCATCTCATTTGCATACTTGTTTGTCTCATACATCCGAGCATTTTCCCCGTTGTCCATTTTGCAATCCGACACTCCTACGTGTACCAGCGTTCCCCTTTTGTTTCTTTTCGTGAGCGGGTGTTAAACATTCTCCGAATGGACCGAGATTTGCCAACCGGCCTTGGTACACTACCGGTAGACCTCCTGTCAAATTTCGTGCCATTTGGAATCCGTTTGATACCTCAACGGTTAACCGGGTAACCAGAAAGGCCTCATGTGTGTTGCAGCTCAACACCCCTCCAAAACGGCCTAATAACCCTTCCAAACCATCTCCATGTCCTCTGCCATTGTATCACGATCGCGTGGTCGAAAACTACACCCCATTTGCACACTCCTACCTTCTTCTAGGTATAAATATGTGCACCCCTCCTCAAATTCGGGTCCAAACCCTAGATCAAATCGCCCCCGCCGCCACCGGACACATCCGCCGCTGCCGGACGAAACCCGCCGCCGCCCGCGATCAACCACAGCGCGACACATCACCGCCCCCGCGCCCACTTCGCCGCCTCCTGCGGGCCCAGATCCAGCCCGCCGGGCCCGAACCGGCTCGCGCCCATGTGCCGTCGTCCGCCGCGGCTCTGCTCGCCGGCGACTGCGCCCGCCGCACTCCTCCGCCGCTGTCTCGTCGCAGGTCGTCGTCCCGCCACCGCCTCCTCGCTGATCCGGCTCCCCCGAGTCCTCTCCGGTGAGCTGCATCGTTCCTAGCCACCGTCGCCTCCGTCTCCGGTCGTGCTCCGGTGAGAACCCCGTCCGTGCCTCGAATTTCGTGCCAACCCTAGATCTGGGCGAGGTCTATTTCTTCCAAGTCCCTGATTTCCCCTAACATTTTCATGCCATGTTTATTGCATGTGCATGATATATCAAAATGTTCATTGGGATATGCTATTCATTTCATTCCATTGTGCCATGCTTTTTTTAGTCCATCGTTATGCCCAAATAGTTGATTCAAGAGTGCTATAAAATGTTTCCTCTTGTTACTTAGAAGATTATGAGGATTTGTCTTTTTGTCACATTTGTTGTGTGCTGCATATGGGCATGAGCTCTACATGCGTTGTCATCTATGCCATGCCGTATTTACAGGGGTGCTTGCCATGTATTTTTGTGACTAGAACAGGCATGCAAAGTAGCCTTCGTGATATTGCTGATTTTAGGGACTTTGGATTTTGCCAAGTCCTTTTCCTTTTGTTATTTTTATGCCATGTAAACTAGATGCTACAGTGAGATCCATGCTTGTTTTGAGTTGCTTCAGTAAGGATGTTTTGGATATATGGTTATGCTCTATCCATCCATGTCCCTTTTTGCAATTATGGAGTGCCCTTGCATGTCTTAATCTTGCTCTACTTTTGCTATAGAATTTTCCTGGCAGATTGTTTACATGTTAATCAATTTTTCTATTGTTGTTGTAGTTGATCCATACATGTTATGAACTTTCTCTTGCCATGGTTAGCTTCATGAACATGTCTTCTTGCTTTTGGTATGCTTAGCTTGTCATGCAATGCCTTTCGATGAGAGATTTGAGCTCGCAAAGATACCTTCATAATTCTGTTTATGTCATGCTCAGTTTTCTGCTAAGTCTGAATCTGTTAATAAAACTTGCTATGTTTACATGGGTGCCATCATATCTTATGTGCCTTTTTGGCTCATGATCAGTGAGGGACGTATCATTTAGTAGATTCATGCCATGCCTTGTTTTGCTATGATGTTTCTGTAGCTTGTTGTTAGCTTCCTATAAACATGGCTTCATGATGTTATTCCTGGCATGTTAGTATTTTCACCAAGTCTGTGAAGCTGATATCTTTTGCACTTTTTCCATGCTTGTTTGAACCTGCTCTTGTGTGATTTAGCCGTAGCTCAGTGTTCATGTTTTGTCAAGCATTTGAAGTAGATCACTGACATGTGCTTTGTTGTTATGTTGGAGTGCAGTAGATTAGTTTCTTGTTGAATTCTAGGTAGCATAGTGCTATTAATCGCAGAATTGTGCCATTCTTGTTTTGCTTGCCATTTGCAAACCGTGCATCCGATTCCAGTGATCTTTATATCGATTTCAACCGAAATCATCTCATATTTCCAGCGGCACACTTGGTTTGCCAAGTTTATACCTGGTTCAATCTTTTCCTTCCGGAGCACGCATATGCATTGCATATCACATCTCGCATATCATGCCATGCTTGCATCATGTTGCTTGCGCATTGCCCCATGATTGATTGTTGGTTCCTTTGCTTGTGTTCTTGCTTTGGGTAGAGCCGGGAGACGAGTACGTGATCAAGGAACCTGTTGAGTACGCTAACGAGGATCAAGCTTTCGTCAACTCTGAGAACTTTGCAGCAAGATGACCATACCCTCGAAATCACTTCTATCTTTGCTTGCTAGTTGTTCGCTCTTTTGCTATGCCGCGATACCTACCACTTGTTATATCATGCCTCCCATATTGCCATGTCAAGCCTCTAACCACCTTTCCTAGCAAACCTTTGTTTGGCTATGTTACCGCTTTGCTCAGCCCCTCTTATAGCATTGCTAGTTGCAGGTGAAGATGAAGTTTGTTCCGTGTTGGAACATAGTTATTGTTGGGATATCATTATTATATCTTGTTTACTTTAATGCATCTATATACTTGGTAAAGGGTGGAAGGCTCGGCCTTACGCCTGGTGTTTTGTTCCACTCTTGCCGCCCTAGTTTCCGTCATACCGGTGTTATGTTCCTTGATTTTGCGTTCCTTACGCGGTTGGGTGATAATGGGAACCCCTTCACAGTTCGCCTTGAATAAAACTCCTCCAGCAAGGCCCAACCTTGGTTTTACCATTTGCCACCTAAGCCTTTTTCCCTTGGGTTCCGCGCACTCAAGGGTCATCTTTATTTTAAACCCTGGGCCAGTGCTTCTCTGAGTGTTGGTCCAACCTGTCAGCCGCCGGTGGCCACCAGGGGAAAATCTGGGTTGGCCTACTAGAATCTTGGACAATCTGGTGTGCCCTGAGAACGAGATATGTGCAGCTCCTATCAGGATTTGTCAGCACATTTGGGCGGCTTTGCTGGTCTTGTTTTACCATTGTCGAAATGCCTTGTAACTGGGATTCCGAGACTGATCGGTTCTTCCCGGGAGAAGGAATATCCTTCGTTGACCGTGAGAGCTTGTGATGGGCTAAGTTGGGACACCCCTGAAGGGTTTTGAACTTTCAAAAGCCGTGCCCGTGGTTATGGGCAGATGGGAATTTGTTAATGTTCGGTTGTATAGAACTTGACACTTAACTTAATTAAAATGAATCAACCGCGTGTGTAGCCATGATGGTCTCTTTTCGGCGGAGTCCGGGAAGAGAACACGGTCTCGTATTATGCTTGAACGTAAGTAGCTTCAGGATCACTTCTTGGTCGTTATTAGCTTCTCGACCGTGCTTTGCTTCTCTTCTCACTCTCATTTGCGTAAGTTAGCCACCATATATGCTAGTGCTTGCTGCAGCTCCACCTCACTACCCTTTTCCTACCCTTAAGCTTAAATAGTTTTAATCACGAGGGTGTGAGATTGCCGAGTGCCCGTGACTCACATATACTTCCAAACAGATGCAGGTGCCGATAATGCCAGTGCAAGGCACGCTACCGAACTCAAGTGGGAGTTCGACGAGGATTCAGGCTGTTACTATGTTTCTTTTCCGGATGATCAGTAGAGGAGCCCAGTTGGGGATATCGGGGATCTAGCATTTGGGGTTGTCTTTCTTTATTTTGGTTCCGTAGTCGGACCTTGATTGTATTCTGGATGATGTATGCTATATTTATGTATTGTGTGAAGTGGCGATTGTAACCGACTCTTTATCCCTTTCTTATTCAGTACATGGGATATGTAAAGATCACCCCTCTTCCGACATGCCTACCATGTGGTTATGCCTCTAAGTCGTGCCCCGACACATGGGAGATATAGCCGCATTGTGGGTGTTACAAGTTGGTAATCAGAGCCTTCCCCGACTTAGGAGCCCCCTGCTTGATTGAATCGTTGACGTTGTTGAGTCTAGAACAAAATGTTTTGAGTCTGAGGATTATATATATCGGAGAGTAGGATCCTTTTTACTCCTCAATCCCTTCGTCGCTCTGGTGAGGCCTCCTGACATAGAGTTTTGACTCTTCTCTCTTTAAATTTCACGAAATTTTCTTAGGATCACGTGGGTATCTTGGAATTGTTCCAATGGTTTTGTGACGAGAACATTGTTCTTGGTGCCTCCTGACATTTAGGGGTTGGGGCAGTGTCCCAGGGAGTTGAGCTCCGAGGTGTTGTCGCCACAATTTTATCGTCGCAGTTCTGGAATACCTGAGTTCGCCGACATCGAAAATCTCTTTTATGTAGTTGTTGGTGAGATAACCTCTACGCCACCCAGTACTGGGGCGGGAGTTCAGGAGTATTGCCATAACTCGTATAATGGATGCTTTTCGAAGGTTGAGATAAATGATTTCCGAAGCTTTCTTGGTTATGTGTTGAAGGATGGATACACCTGGATGTAGGATTTGCTAGTATTGGGTGAGATATTATGCTTCCCCTGTATCCCCAACACCTGATTGCATAACCAGAAAGTTTCGGGAGTTTCATAGGTGGGAATTCAAGTAGCTCTAGTATTTCTTCCCGCAGATACATGATTTTTGATTGGGTAATCCTTACCAATTATTTGTTCATATCCGTACCTTGTTGCTTTATTCATCTACCTTTATCTAAGTGGATTCTCAATTTATGGAAAGTGTGATGATTTACTTTGGAATTCATTCGTTCATTCTTGTTCGAATGTTAAGGCTATATGTTGGAATTTTGATCCGTTGAATGAGCTTGAATATATGTCTATCAAGATGCTAACGGATGTCAACTTCTTTAGGATGGCTCCTCCAACGCGTCATAATCCGGACCCTCCGCCACCACCTCCACCTCCGGAGGCATGGAAAGCTGTCGTGGCAGCCACCAACGCCAACACTCAGATGCTTTTGCAACTCTTGCAAGAGCGCAACAAAGGGAAAGACAACCAAGGAAATCAAGGCCAAGGCAACAATCAGCCTCAGTTTGCTACCCTCAATCAGTTCCTTGCAAAACCAGCCGAAGTCCTTCAGCAACTATGTCGAGGCCATAGATGTCAACAACTGGCTCGTGGATATCTGCAAACATTTTGAGTGTAGCAATGTCAGGCCTGAGGACTTTGTCAAGTTTGCTTCGTTCCAACTCAAAGACCAAGCTGCTGAGTGGTTTCAACAATACAAAGATTCCAGAGGAGGTCGTGTGATTACCTGGGATCAATTCTGCCGAGACTTCAAAGCTCACCACATTCCACAAAGTGTTGCTGAGAGTAAGCATGAGGAGTTTCGCAATCTCAAGCAAGGCAGCATGTCTGTGTATCAATATAGTATCCTGTTTCAGAGGCTTGCTCGCTTCGCTAAACAAGACGTCCCTGATGAAAAGAGCATGATTTATCAATTCAGAGGTGGCCTCAGAGAAGATCTGCAATTAGCTCTCGTGCTTCTTGAGCCGACTAAGTATGATGAATTCTACAACATGGAACTAAAGCAACAAGCTGCTCAGCCCAAGTGTGATGCTTCTAAGAAGAGAGTCAGGGATGCAGCTCAATCTTCTTCTTGAACTCAAATGGCAGCTAAGCAATAGTAGTTCTGGTTGCCTCCTCCTCCTCCGTTCCGTCAGCCCTACCAGCAGAAGAGTAAAGGTGGCAATGGATCTTCCCACCCACCCAACCCAGGCTATCAGAACAAAGCTCGATCTCATGCTCCAAGGTCAAGTGCTCCTTATCACCGTCCGCTCTCAGAGATTACTTGCAACAAGTGTCAGCAGAAAGGGAACTATGCAAACAAATGCTTCAACCAACGATGCGTTCCGCCTCCTCCTGCTGTGAGATCTGCTAGCAATGTAGTGGTCAAGCATAATTCCATGTTTGCAAAGGTCAACATGATGAACGCATCTCAGGCAAAGGACTCTTCAGAAGTAATCATGGGTAATCTTCCTGTTAATGATATTCCTGCAAAAGTTATTTTTGACACTGGTGCATCGCTTTGTTTCATCTCAAGACCATTTGCATCAAAGCATGATTTGGCTTTCCAAGTTTTGCCTAGTCCGTTACAGTTGTCTCACCGGGTAAACGCATGAACGCTAACTCCATGGTTCCGGATGTTTCTATCAAGATGGGTGACTATAAATTTCTTTCCTTTCCAATTGTTCTTGGCCACTCGGATATTGATCTAACTCTAGGCATGGACTAGCTTTCTAAGCACAAGGCTCGGCTTGATTGTGCTGCCAAGCAGATTCAATTGACACACTCTTCTGAGGATGTGATCATCTATGCCACTTGTGATGATACTATTCGATTGTTTTCTCTCAATGAGAAGGGTGAGTTGAATGCCATCTCTCAGATTCCAGTCGTGTGTGAATATCAAGACATCTTTCCAGAAGAGCTTCCGGCAATGCCTCCTCACTGGGCGAGTTGAATTCGTTATCGATCTTGGGCCTGGCACGAAACCTGTTTGCAAGTGTCCTTACAAGCTTGGACCAGAAGAGTTGAAGGAGTTGAAGAAACAACTCGATGAACAAGAGCGCATGGGTCTGATCAGACCAAGTTCAACTCCATGGGGTTGTGGTGTTCTTTTTGTCAAGAAGAAGGATGGAACGGAACGAATCTGCGTCGACTACCATCCATTGAACAAGAAAACAATAAAGAACAAGTACCCACTTCCCAACATCAATGAGCTTTTCAAGCAACTTAAGGGTGCTCAAGTATTCTCCAAGCTTGACCTCCGTATGGGTTATCATCAGATTCACATTCGTGAACAAGATATTCCCAAAACAACATTCAGAACAAGCAATGGTTCTTATGAATATACTGTCATGTCTTTCGGCCTTGTCAATGCTCCTCCAACGTTCTCTCGCATGATGAACTTCATCTTCAACCCTTACACAAATGATTTCATCTTGGTATATCTCGATGACATCTTGGTCTTTTCCAAAAACAAGGATGATCATGCCAAGCATTTGAGATTGGTACTCGACAAACTCAGAGAGCATCAATCCTATGCGAAGTTTTCAAAGTGTGAGTTCTGGCTTGATGAGGTTCTCTACCTTGGCCATATCATCTCAGCCAAGGGCATCACCGTTAATCCTGAGAAGGTGTCTACTATTGTGAATTGGGAACCGCCTCAGAATGTCAAGCAACTCCGCAGCTTTCTTGGGCTTGCAAGCTATTGTCGAAGATTCATTGAGAATTTCTCTAAGATTGCAAAGCCTCTTTCCAACCTCCTCCAAAAGCATGTCAAGTATGTCTGGACGCCTGAATGTGACATCGCTTTCAAGACCCTCAAAGAGAAGTGAGTCACAGCTCCTGTTCTGACTCCTCCTGATGAATCCAAACCATTCGAAAGTTTTCTGTGATGCCTCCCTGCAAGGTCTCGGTGCTGTGTTAATGCGAGAGAAGAAAGTTGTGGCTTATACCTCTCGCCAGTTGAAGCCCAACGTAAAGAACTACCCCACTCACGACCTCGAGTTGGCGGCAGTTGTCCATGCTCTATTAACGTGGAGACATCTATTGTTGGGAAGGAAAGTGGACATCTTCACTGATCATAAGAGCCTCAAGTACATCTTCACTCAACCCAACCTCAACCTCAGACAGACTCATTGGGTAAAAATGATTCAAGAATACAATCCGAGTATCAAATATACTCTAGGCAAGGCCACTGTCATTGCAGATGCTTTGAGCAGGAAGGCTTACTGCAACATCCTAATTCTCAAGCCCTTCCAACCGGACCTTTGTGAAGCTTTCCGCAAACTGAACCTCCAAGTTGTTCTTCAAGGCTTCCTTTCCTACCTACAAGTCTCTCCTACTTTGGAAGATCAAATTCGTGAGGCTCAACTTCTTGATGCCATGGTGAAGAAGGTGAAAAATGGGATTGCCAAGAGCCAACCCAAGTACAAGTGCTATCGCATTGATGACAAAGACACTCTTTTCTTCGAAGATCGAATTGTGGTTCCTAAAGGCAATCTAAGGAAAGTCATTATGAACGAGGCTCACAATTCCCTCCTATCCATTCATCCTAGAAGTACAAAGATGTACCATGACCTCAAGCAGTCGTATTGGTGGACTCGAATGAAGCGAGAAATTGCTCAATTCGTGAATGAATGTGATGTCTGCAGAAGGGTGAAAGTAGAACACCAACGGTTAGCTGGTCTCCTCCAACCTCTCGCCATTTCAGAACGAAAGTTTAACCATATTGAGATGGACTTCGTGACTTGATTTCCCAATTCCAAGCGTGGAAATGACGCTACCTTTGTTGTCATCGACAAGCTTACTAAAGTGGCTCATTTTCTTCCTATCAAAGAATCTATCACAGCAGGTCAGCTGGTGGAGCTATACACCTCCAGGATTGTCTCCTTGAATGGCATTCCGCAATTGATATCTTCAGATCATGGAAGCATCTTTACTTCTAAGTTCTGGGACTCCTTCCAGAAGGCCATGGGCACCAACATTCGCTTCAACACAGCCTTCCATCCTCAAACTAGTGGACAAGTCGAGCAAGTCAATCAAATCCTTGAAGATATGCTCAGGGGTTGTGTCATTTCCTTTGGTATGAAGTGGGAAGATTGTCTTCCATATGCCGAGTTCTCCTACAACAACAGCTTCCAAGCGAGTTCGGGCAAGGCCCCATTCGAGATTCTCTATGGCTATGAAGTGGGAAGATTGTCTTCCATATGCCGAGTTCTCCTACAACAACAGCTTCCAAGCGAGTTCGGGCAAGGCCCCATTCGAGATTCTCTATGGCAGAAAGTGTCGTACCCCTCTTAATTGGCCAGAGAGTGGTGAACGCCAACTTCTTGGCAATGACTTAATCATAGAAGCTGAAGAAATGTGTAAAGTCATCCGCGAAAATCTCAAAGCCGCGCAATCGCGCCAGAAGAGTTACTATGATAGCAAGCACCGTGACTTGGCTTTCGAGATCGGAGACCATGTCTACCTCCGCATCTCTCCTATGAAAGGCACTCGTTGCTTCGGTATCAAAGGGAAGCTTGCCCCTAGATACATGGGTCCTTTCAAGATCATTGGCAAAAGAGGCGATCTCGCCTACCAACTTGAGCTTCCATCCAACTTCGCAAATGTGCACGATGTGTTTCATCTACTACACAACCTTCTCCTTGTAGACGTTGTTGGGCCTCCAAGTGCAGAGGTTTGTAGGACAGTAGCAAATTTCCCTCAAGTGGATGACCTAAGGTTTATCAATCCGTAGGAGGCGTAGGATGAAGATGGTCTCTCTCAAGAAACCCTGCAACCAAATAACAAAGAGTCTCTTGTGTCCCCAACACACCCAATACAATGGTAAATTGTATAGATGCACTAGTTCGGCGAAGAGATGGTGATACAAGTGCAATATGGATAGTAGATAATGGTTTTTGTAATATGAAAATATAAACACAGCAAGGTAACTAATGATAAAAGTGAGCACAAACGGTATTGCAATGCGTTGAAACAAGGCCTAGGGTTCATACTTTCACTAGTGCAAGTTCTCTCAACAATAATAACATAATTGGATCATATAACTATCCCTCAATATGCAACAAAGAGTCACTCCAGAGTCACTAATAGCGGAGAACACACGAAGAGATTATGGTAGGGTACGAAACCACCTCAAAGATATCCTTTCTGATCTATCTATTCAAGAGTCCGTAGTAAAATAACATGAAGCTATTGTTTCCGTTCAATCTATCATAGAGTTCGTACTAGAATAACACCTTAAGACATAAATCAACCAAAACCCTAATGTCACCTACATACTCCAATGTCACCTGAAGTATCCGTGGGTATGATTATACGATATGCAGCACACAATATCAGAATCATCTATTCAAACCAACACCAAGTACTTCAAAGAGTGCCCCAAATTTTCTACCAGAGAGTCAAGACGAAAATGTGTGCCAACCCCTATGCATAGGTTCATGGGCGGAACCCGCAAGTTGATCACCAAAAAATACATCAAGTGGATCAATAGAATACCCCATTGGTACCATGGGTATCCCACGCAAGACATACATCAAGTGTTCTCAAATCCTTAAAGACTCAATCTGATAAGATAACTTCGAAGGGAAAACTCAATCCATTACAAGAGAGTAGAGGGGGAGAAACATCATAAGATCCAACTATAATAGCAAAGCTTGCGATACATCAAGATCGTATCACCTCAAGAACACGAGAGAGAGAGAGAGAGATCAAACACATAGCTACTGGTACATACCCCAGTCCCGAGGGAGAACTACTCCGTCCTCGTCATGGAGAGCACCGGGATGATGAAGATGGCCACCGGTGAGGGTTCCCCCCTCCGGCAGGGTGCCGGAACGGGTCTAGATTGGTTTTCTATGGCTACGGAGGCTTCTGGCGGCGAAACTCCCGATCTATTTTGTGCTCCTCGATGTTTTAGGGTATATGGGGATATATGGGAGGAAGAAGTACGTCGGTGGATCTCCGAGCTATCCACAAGGCAGGGGGGCGCGCCCAGGGGGGTGGGCACGCCCCCACCCTCGTGGGCATCCTGAGACTCTCCTGTTCCATCTCCGATACTCCGTGGGCTTCTTCTGGTCCAAAAATAAGTTCCATGAAGTTTCACGTCAATTGGACTCCGTTTGATTTTCCTTTTCTGCGATACTCTAAAACAAGGAAAAAACAGAAACTGGCACTGGGCTCTGGGTTAATAGGTTAGTCACAAAAATAATATAAAAGTGCATAATAAAGCCCATAAACATCCAAAACAGATAATATAATAGCATGGAACAATCAAAAATTATAGATACGTTGGAGACGTATCAGCATCCCCAAGCTTAATTCCTGCTCGCCCTCGAGTAGGTAAATGATTAAAACAGAATTTTTGATGTGGAATGCTACCTAACATATTTATCCATGTAGTTCTCTTTATTGTGGCAAGAATATTCAGATCCATAAGATTCAAGACAAAAGTATAATATTGACATAAAAATAATAATACTTCAAGCATACTAACCAAGTAATCATGTCTTCTCAAAATAACATGGCCAAAGAAAGCTATCCCTACAAAGTCATATAGTCTGGCTATGCTCTATCTTCACCACACAAAATATTTAAATCATGCACAAGCCCGACGACAAGCCAAGCAATTGTTTCATACTTTTGATGTTCTCAAACTTTGTCAATCTTCACGCAATACATGAGCGTGAGCCATGGACATAGCACTATAGGTGGAATAGAATGGTGGTTGTGGAGAAGACAAAAAGGAGAAGATAGTCTCACATCAACTAGGCGTATCAATGGGCTATGGAGATGCCCATCAATAGATATCAATGTGAGTGAGTAGGGATTTCCATGCAACAGATGCACTAGAGCTATAAATGTATGAAAGCTCAACAAAGGAAACTAGTGGGTGTGCATCCAACTCGCTTGCTCACGAAGACCTATGGCATTTTGAGGAAGCCCATCATTGGAATATACAAGCCAAGTTCTATAATGAAAGATTCCCACTAGTATATGAAAGTGACAACATAGGAGACTCTCTATCATGAAGATCATGGTGCTACTTTGAAGCACAAATGTGGTGAAAGGATAGTAGCATTGCCCCTTCTCTCTTCTTCTCTCATTTTTTTAATTTTTTTTATTTATTTGGGCCTTTTCTTTTTTTATGGCTTTTTTCGCTTTTTTTTTATTTTTCGTCCGGAGTCTCATCCCGACTTATGGGGGAATCATAGTCTCCATCATCCTTTCCTCACCGGGACAATGCTCTAATAATGATGATCATCACACTTTTATTTACTTACAACTCAAGAATTACAACTCGATACTTAGAACAAAATATGACTCTATATGAATGCCTCCGGCGGTGTACCGGGATGTGCAATGTCTCAAGAGTGACATGTATGTAAGAATTATGAACGGTGGCTTTGGCACAAATATGATGTCAACTACATGATCATGCAAAGCAATATGACAATGATGAAGCGTGTCATAATAAAGGAACGGTGGAAAGTTGCATGGAAATATATCTCGGAATGGCTATGGAAATGCCATAATAGGTAGGTATGGTGGTTGTTTTGAGGAAGATATATGGTGGGTTTATGGTATCGGCGAAAGTTGCGCGGTACTAGAGAGGCTAGCAATGGTGGAAGGGTGAGAGTGCGTATAATCCATGGGCTCAACATTAGTCATAAAGAACTCACATACTTATTGCAAAAATCTATTAGTTATCGAAACAAAGTACTACACGCATGCTCCCGGGGGGATAGATTTGTAGGAAAAGTCCATCGCTCGTCCCCAACCGCCACTCATAAGGAAGACAATCAATAAATAAATCATGCTCCGACTTCATCACATAACGGTTCACCATATGTGCATGCTACGGGAATCACAAACTTTAACACAAGTATCTCTCAAATTTGCAACTACTCACTAGCATGACTCTAATATTACCATCCTCATAGTATTCAATGCACTTTATATGAAAGTTTTTACTATATCCTTCTTGGATGCCCATCATATTAGGACTAAATTCATAACCAAAGAAAATTACCATGCTGTTTAGGACTCTCAAAATAATATAAGTGAAGCATGAGAGATCAATTATTTCTATAGAATAAAACCAACACCGTGCTCTAAAAGATATAAGTGAAACACTAGGGCAAATGACAAACTACTCCGAAAGATGTAAGTGAAGATCAATGAGTAGTCGAATAATTATGCAACTATGTGAAAGACTCTCTAACATTTAAGAATTTCAGATATTGATACTTTATTCAAACAGCAAGCAAAACAAAATACAATAAATTGACGCTCCAAGCAAAACACATATCATGTGGTGAATAAAAATATAGCTCCAAGTAAAGTTATCGATGAACGAAGACAAAAGAGGGGATGCCTTCCGGGGCATCCCCAAGCTTAGGATTTTGGTTGTCCTTGAATATTACCTTGGGGTGCCTTGGGCATCCCCAAGCTTAGGCTCTTGCCACTCCTTATTCCATAGTCCATCGAATCTTCACCCAAAACTTGAAAACTTCACAACACAAAACTTAACAGAAAACTTGTAAGCTCCGTTAGTATAAAAAATAAATCACCACTTAGGTACTGTTGTGAACTCATTCTATATTCATATTGGTGTAATATCTACTGTATTCCAACTTCTCTATGGTTCATACCCTCCGATACTACTCATAGATTCATCAAAATAAGCAAACAACACATAGAAAACAGAATCTGTCAAAAACAGAATAGTCTGTAGTAATCTGGATCAAACGTATACTTCTGGAACCCCAAAAATTCTAAACTGAATTGATGGACGTGAGTAATTTATCTATTAATCATCTGCAAAAAGAATTAACTAAATAGCACTCTCCAGTAAAAAATGGCAGCTAATCTCGTGAGCGCTAAAGTTTCTGTTTTTTACAGCAAGATCAATCAAGACTTTCCCCAAGTCTTCCCAACGGTTCTACTTGGCAAAAACACTAATTAAACATAAAAAACACAATCATAACAGAGGATAGATGATTTATTTATTACTAAACAGGAACAAAAAGCAAGGATCTAAAATAAAATTGGGTTGCCTCCCAACAAGCGCTATCGTTTAATGCCCCTAGCTAGGCATGATGATTTCAACGATGCTCACATAAAAGATAAGAATTGTAACATAAAGAGAGCATATTGAAGAATATGACTAGCATATTTAAGTCTAACCCACTTCCTATGCATAGGGATTTTGTGAGCAAACAAATTATGAGAAAAATAATCAACTAGCATAGGAGTGCAAAACAAGGATAACTTCAAGATTTTAAGCACATAGAGAGGAAACTTGATATTATTGCAACTCCTACAAGCATATATTCCTCACTCATAATAATTTTTAGTAGCATCATGAATGAATTCAACAATATAACCATCACATAAAGCATTCTTTTCTTGATCTACAGGCATAGAAAATTTACTACTCTCTACATAAGCAAAATTCTTCGTATGAGTAGTAGTGGGAGCAAACTCAACAAAATAACTATCATGTGAGGCATAATCCAATTGAAAGTTAAAATCATGATGACAAGTTTCATGGATATCATTATTCCTTATAGCATACATGTCATCACAATAATCATCATAGATAGGAGGGATGCTTTCATCATAATAAATTTGTTCATCAAAACTTGGGGGACAAAAAATATCATCTTCATCAAACATAGCATCCCCAAGCTTGTGGCTTTGCATATCATTAGCATCATGGATATTCAAAGAATTCATACTAACAACATCGCAATCATGCTCATCATCCAAAGATTTAGTGCCAAACATTCTAATGCATTCTTCTTCCACTTGAGCACAATTTTCCTTTCCATCATTCTCACGAAAGATATTAAAAAGATGAAGCGTATGAGGTAAACTCAATTCCATTTTTTGTAGTTTTCTTTTATAGACTAAACTAGTGCTAAAACAAGAAACAAAAAGATTCGATTGCTAGATCTAAAGATATACCTTCAAGCGCTAACCTCCCTGGCAATGGCGCCAGAAAAGAGCTTGATGTCTACTACACAACCTTCTTATTGTAGACGTCGTTGGGCCTCCAAGTGCAGAGGTTTGTAGGACAGTAGCAAATTTCCCTCAAGTGGATGACGTAAGATTTATCAATCCGTAGGAGGCGTAGGATGAAGATAGTCTCTCTCAAGCAACCTGCAACCAAATAACAAAGAGTCTCTTCTGCTCCCAACATGCCCAATACAAAGGTAAATTGTATAGGTGCACTAGTTCGGCGAAGAGATGGTGATACAAGTGCAATATGGATACTAGATAATGGTTTTTGTAATATGAAAATATAAAAACAGAAAGGTAACTAATGATAAAAGTGAGCACAAACGGTATTGCAATGCGTTGGAACAAGGCCTAGGGTTCATACTTTCAGTAGTGCAAGTTCTCTCAACAATAATAACATAATTGGATCATATAACTATCCCTCAACATGCAACAATGGGTCACTCCAGAGTCACTAGTAGCGGAGAACACACGAAGAGATTATGGTAGGGTACGAAACCACCTCAAAGTTATCCTTTCTGATCTATCTATTCAAGAGTCCGTAGTAAAATAACATGAAGCTATTGTTTCCGTTCAATCTATCATAGAGTTCGTACTAGAATAACACCTTAAGACACAAATCAACCAAAACCCTAATGTCACCTAGATACTCCAATGTCACCTGAAGTATCCGTGTGTATGATTATACGATATGCAGCACACAATCTCAAATTCATCTATTCAAACCAACACCAAGTACTTCAAAGAGTGCCCCAAAGTTTCTACCGGAGAGTCAAGACAAAAACGTGGGCCAACCCCTATGCATAGGTTCATGGGCGGAACCCGCAAGTTGATCACCGAAACATACATCAAGTAGATCAATAGAATACCCCATTGTCACCACGGGTATCCCATGCAAGACATACATCAAGTGTTCTCAAATCCTTAAAGACTCAATCCGATAAGATAACTTCAAAGGGAAACTCAATCCATTACAAGAGAGTAGAGGGGGAGAAACATCATAAGATCCAACTATAATAGAAAAGCTCGCCATACATCAAGATCGTATCACCTCAAGAACACGAGAGAGAGAGAGAGAGAGAGAGATCAAACACATAGCTACTGGTACATACCCTCAACCCCGAGGGAGAACTGCTCCCTCCTCGTCATGGAGAGCGCCGAGATGATGAAGATGGCCACCGGTGAGGGTTCCCCCCTCCGGCAGGATGCCGGAACGGGTCTAGATTGGTTTTCGGTGGCTACGGAGGCTTTTGGCGGCGGAACTCCCGATCTATTGTGCTCCTCGATGTTTTTAGGGTATATGTGATGTAGGGTGGAACCCTAGATGGCCGATCTTTCACGAAAGGAGAGGATCCCAACGATGAACACGAAGATCACTAGGGGAAAACTAGGGGAAACACAAGAGAAACACTCAACCAACAAGAAATAGATCACACATGCGCTAGATCGATGAACACGAAGGAAGATACACAATGATCCAGGGTCAACAAAGGACGATACAAAGTAACCGGTTCTTCTCCTAGAAGGAGTTCTTGATGGGGCACCCAAGAGGGGGTCTTGAATCCAAGAGGATCTTCTCCGTAGAGGGGCCGCGGTCACTCTCGAAGAGACGATCCAGTATGGATGAGCGAAGCTCTATCTCACAAATGAGCTAAACCAACGCTAACCCTAACTAGGAGGAGGGGTAGGAGTATATATAGTGCTAGTACAAGTTGGGGGCGAGTTGGAGGGGTACATGGGCCCTTGGCCCGTTCACTGTGCGCAGACAGGCGTCGGATGTCCGGGCTTGGGGCCGGATGTCCGGGGCTTCGCAAGGCGCCGGATGTCCGGGGCTCGGGCCGGATGTCTGGGCTGAAGTGCAAAACTTCGGTAGTCTCTGGTTAGGCGAGGCCGGATTTCCGGGCTGGGGGCCCGGATGTCCGGGGCTTCGTGGGAGGCCGGATGTCCGGGCTTGGGTGCCGGATGTCCGGGCCCTGTAGTTTTTCTGTGGCTGGTCTGCTGCTGTGTTGGCATGTCTCCAGCGGCCGGTTGTCCGGGGCTGGGGGCCGGATGTCCGGGCCCTAGAGCTATCTCCATCTCCTTCCGGTGGTTCTCTCCATCCATGGACTTGGCGGCTTGTCCGTCTTCACGTGCATCTTCGAGAGGCTCCTCTTGACACCTGATCAGGCATAGCATATAGGACTTAGGTAGTAGCCATGTCTCGAGTGGATCATATGTGATATCACTAAGGAAGGAAGTAACCTCGTTCTCGAGAGCTCTAGCTCTAGCTCGTGTCATGGGTCCTCTTGGCTCTTGATGCGACGATGGTAGGTCCATGGGGATGATCATGGGATGCGCCGCATCATCTCCCCTCCCTTGGGAAAGATCCGACCTCGGATCAAAATTCTCATCACCATGGTACGGGGAGAGATCTTTGATGTTGAAGATGTCGCTCACGGAGTACTTGTCGCGTGGGATGTCGATCTTGTATGCATTGTTGTTGTAGCGTGCAAGCACCTTGAAGGGTCCATCCGCTCGGGGTAGTAGCTTGGACTTGCTTTCATTGGGGAAGCAATCCTTGCGAAGGTGTAGCCACACAAGATCTCCAACATGGAACATCATGGGTTGCTTGTTGACGTTGAGCTTGGTCGCGAGTCGTTGTACTTGGCGCTCGATGGTGTTCCTTGTATCTTCATGCATCTTCTTGAGGAAGTTGGCTCAGGCACTAGCGTCCAAGTTTGTGCGCTCTTGTAGCGGTAGAGGTAGAATGTCCAATGGGGACAATGGGTTGAAGCCATAGACGACCTTGAAGGGGGACTTGCCGGTAGTCGAATGTCTTGCTCGGTTGTAGGCGTACTCGGCGATGGGTAGGCACTCTTGCCACTCCTTGATGTTCTTCTTTATCAACACTAGTAGGAGGGTGGAAAGCGTACGGTTGGTCACCTCCGTTTGGCCGTCGGTTTGTGGATGGTATGCCGAAGAGAACAAGAGCTTGATTCCAAGCTTGGCGCACAAGGTCTTCCAAAAGTAACTCAAGAACTTGACATCGCGGTCTGAGACAATCGTCTTTGGCACTCCATGAAGGCGCAAAATTTCCCTACAAAACAAATTTTCAATATGTGAAGCATCGTCTATCTTGTTTCAAGGAATGAAATGAGCCATTTTGGAGAAACGATCCACAACAACAAAAACGGAATCCTTGCCATTTCAAGTTCTAGGCAAACCAAGCACAAAGTCCATGCTAATATCTTCCCATGGTTGATATGGAATTGGAAGTGGCATATAGAGGCCATGAGGTTGGGCTTTGGACTTAGCTTTGCGACTTGTAGAACACCGGTTGGTGAAGTGATTGACGTCGCGATGCATCTTGGGCCAAAAGTAATTCTTGGAGATTGTAGCAAATGTCTTGTCGCGTCCAAAGTGTCCCATGAGTCCGCCACCATGAGATTCCTGCAAAAGTAACAAACGCAAAGAGGACTCGGGGATGCAAAGTTTGTTAGCTCTCATAAGGTATCCATCTTTGATATAGTATCGATTCCAAGAAGTATGCATCAAACACTTGGCGTAGGGTGTAGCAAATGTAGGATCATGTTCATACAATTCTTTGATATGCTCAAAACCAATGACATTCAACTCAAGAGTAGTGACAAGCATGCATATATGCGAAAGCGCATCCGCCACAACATTTTCTTTACCCTTAATGTACTTGATGACATAAGTAAAAGATTCAATAAATTCACTCCATTTAGCATGACGCTTGTTCAACTTAGTTTGACCCTTAAGGTATTTAACTGTTTCATGGTCGGTATGGATGATGAACTCATGTGGACGAAGGTAATGTTCCCATTCATGCAAAACTCGCACTAAAGCAAATAGCTCTTTGTCATAGATGGGGTAATTGAGTTGCGCTCCAGATAGTTTCTCACTAAAATATGCAATGGGGCGCTTCTCTTGCGTTAACACGCCTCCTATTCCATTACCACTAGCATCACAATGAATTTCGAAAGGTTTGTCAAAGTTGGGTAATGCAAGCACGGGGGCATGAGTAAGTAAATTCTTAAGCTCAATGAAAGCAATATCTTGAGATGGTCCCCAAACAAAAGGTGCATTTTTCTTACTCAAAGCATGCAAAGGTGAAGCAATAGTGCTAAAATCCTTCACAAATCTATGGTAGAAACCGGCTAAACCAAGAAAACTACGCACTTGTTGCAAATTGGTTGGTTGGGGCCAAGTTTTAATAGCATTGATCTTAGTTTCATCAACATGAACACCCTTAGAAGAAACTACGAAACCCAAGAAAACAAGCTTGTCAACACCAAATAGGCATTTTTCCATATTAGCATAATGTTGCTCTTTTCGAAGAGTTTGTAGCATGGTGCGAAGGTGGGTGACATGCTCTTTGAGAGATGTGCTAAACACAAGGATATCATCGAAGTAGACAACAACAAATTCACCAATGTAAGGGCGAAACACGTAATGCATAAGATGCATGAAAGTACCAGGTGCTTTTGATAAACCCATAGGCATGACTAACCACTCATATAGACCAAACTTTGTTTTGAAAGTGGTTTTCCATTCATCACCCTCTTGTATGCGGATTTGATAGTAACCACTTTAAAGATCAATTTTGGAAAAGATAGTGGCACCGCTGAGTTCATCAAGCATATCATCAAGGCGTGGAATGGGGTACCTATATCTAACGGTGATAGCATTGATAGGTCTACAATTGGAGCACATGCGAAAGCTACCGTCACGTTTTGGCACAAGAATGACCGGTAAAACACAAGGACTCAAACTTTCACGCACATGTCCATGGTCTATGAGATGCTTTACTTGCCTTTGTATTTCTTTGGTTTCGTCGGGGTTGATGTGGTATGGAGCTTTGTTGGGAAGCGGCGCTCCGGGGATGAGATCAATTCAGTGCTCAATGCCTCGTAGTGGAGGTAGACCCGAAGGTAGCTCATTGGGGAAAACATCTTGGAATTCCTGTAATAGAGAAGATAACACCAAAGGTAGATCGTGAGAGTTGTTAGTTCTTGTGACCTTGTCCTTGCACAATAGGACATAGTGTAGGACACTTGATGGGTTCTCACACACTTCTCTCATCTCACGTTTGGTGGCAAAGAGAACTAAGTTTTTCTTGTCGCTCATCATGGAGGCACTCAATTTGGGCTTGTGGCGCTCACTCTCTTTTTGGTGGTTCGCTCTCTCGCTATTTTCTCCACAATGGGTTGCTTGCTTGTTGGCGAGCACTTGGCTTGGAGACATAGGTCGTAGCACGAACTCTTTCCCTTTCATCTTGAAGCTATAGTGATTTGTACGCCCATTGTGAATGACACCTCGGTCAAATTTCCATGGCCTTCCAAGGAGGAGTGGCAAACGGTCATCGGAAGGACATCACATTCCAATGTGTCTTCATAGGCGCCTATCTTGAAAGAGACATGTACTCTATGCTCAACTTGTATGGTGCCGGTATCGCTTAGCCATTGAACCTTGTAGGGGTGAGGGTGCTTCATCTTGACCGATTGGAGCTTGGAGCAAAGTTCTTCACTTGCTAGGTTGTGGCAACTACCTCCATCGATGATGACCTTGACGGAATGTCCATTGATGCCTGCCTTTGTGTGGAAGATATGGCGTCTTTAATCTTCGTCTTGTTGATGTTGAAGAGTCAAGACCTTGGAGACAACAAGAGCGGGACTTGAATCTTCATCGCAAAAGACTTGGTCATGTTTATCTTCAGTGTTCACTTGTCGGTGCATGGACACTTGTTCAAGAGCTTCCATTTCTCCTTCACTCATGGGGTCATAGGTTCCGTCGTCGTTGAGGATCATGGTGCGCTTGTTTGTGCACTCGAAGGACTTGTGGCCTCGGCCTCCGCATGTGAAGCATTTGATAGAACTTGTCTTGATGGTCTCATCGGGTGGAGTAGATGATGATGGAGCTTTCTTGAAGTTGCTTGTAGTAGGAGGACGACTTGTGCTTATCGAAGCTTTTTTGTAACTTGACTTGTCGTCGTTGCTTGTAGAAGGCTTGGTTGAGGTAGAAGGTGTTGGAGTCGTCGAAGCTTGATTGTTGGAGAGGCCATAGGACTTGGATGATAACTTGGCATACTTGAAGTCGTCTTGTACTTGCCGTTCCGATTTGGTAGCTTGATGCACTAGCTCGATGAGGTTTGAGTATGGTTGGAAGTCTGCGATCTTCTTGATAGGATGATTGAGTCCATTCAAGAACCTTGCCATAGTTTGCTCATCATCTTCTTTGACATTGGCTCGTATCATGGCAATCTCCATTTCCTTGTAGTACTCTTCAACGCTCTTGGTACCTTGCTTGAGTTGTTGAAGTTTCTTGAAGAGGTCGCGGTTGTAGTAGTTTGGCACGAATCGTGCTCTCATGACATCCTTCATTTTTGTCCAAGTGGTGATGGGTGGTTCACCTCTTGCCGCTCGGCGCTCAATGATTTGTTCCCACCAAATGAGGATGTAGTCTTGGAATTCAAGGGATGCCATTGCGATCTTCTTCTCTTCTTCGTAGTTGTGCAAGCGGAAGATTTTGTCAACCTTCAATGCCCATGAGATGTACTCTTCGGGATAATTGGTGCCATTGAACTTGGGCATGGTGAACTTTAGCTTGCCGTAACGTTGCTCTTCATTGTGCTGGGGTGGGGGATGAGGACGCCCATGTCGTTGAGGATTGACATTGTTAGCATGCTCTTGGCGAAGTTGGATGCCTTCCTCATGTTGCTCTTGGCGAGGATTGGGTGCATTGTCTTCTTGCGCTCGATGGACTTGATGTTATTGTCTCTCTTGAGGGGGAGCTTGTCTATCTTGATGAGGAGCTTTTCGATGCACACGTCTTTGGTAAATTCTTTCTTGAGCTTCATCGTGAAGTGCTTCTTGATGTAGTCGAGCTTGTCGGCCTCGATCGGTTACGGCACGAGTTGATTCATGAAGGGTACATTGCGCCTCAAGTGCTTGAGCTTCACGAAGTTGTTGTTGTTGGCGTTCCGCCTCAGCGTCTTGTTCATCTTGATGTTGTCGCGCTCGTTCCTCTTGTTTTTTTTGCCGTTGGCGTTGCCGTTCTTGTGCTTGTGCGAAAGCGGCTTGGTTTTGGCGATGTCGATGCTCTTGAGAGTCGGTGTCGTGTAGAGGATTGCGATTTGCTTGACGGTCTTGACGCGCGGCACGACGAAGAGTGTTCGATGTCAGTGTACTTGAACCGGAGATGGTGTCGTCGGAGTGTCGACTTGAGCGGCTCCGTCTTGATGATGACGAAGTAGAAGAGCGGACCATCATGGTTCGGATATCTTCTTTGAGGGAACTCATAGATGTGTCGAAGTAGTCCCTTGTACGTTGCTCGGATTGTCGTAAGTCGGTGGCGAGGTTGTTGATGCGGTCGCCCAAAGCAAGTTGTTCTTGATTCAAAGCCCGTTGTGCACCAAATAGTTGATTCTTGGTGACGAAGGAAGACATGTCGTCGTCTTGTTCCAAGAAGAGTGGATTGGTAGAAGTACTTGGCCTATCCATCATTCCAAACAAAGATATGTGAGTGGGAGAAAGGGAAGAACCAATATCCAATGTACCTTGACCGATGTTGACAATGGATCAAAGATGAATCCAATGTGTAGCAAGGAAATAGCACAATTGGTACCAATTCTTGTCGGTTCTCACACCTACACAAGTAAAATCTTATGGTGGAGCTCGGTTAGGAATGGTGGCACAAAATTTGATGCAATTGTAAGTGAGACACAATAATGTTGGAAAATATTCACAAATTTGCAAATGCAACAAGTAGACCAATAGCAAGATATGGTACACGGAAACACACACGCAAATAGATAAGATGGGGTTATGCAACCAAGGATGAGCCAAAATGTGGAATTCACCAACATGCTCGTGTTACACAACACTAGAGAGACGCTAGAACGATTGCACAATAGGCGGATACGAACTTGTGCACAACCTACTAAGCAAAAATGCAACGACTTCTATCCCAAGTATGCTATATGTATGATGTTCCTATGCTTTGATCCAAGATGATCGAGTATGAAAATCTTAATCTTGTATGATGATATGGTTCTTTCTTATAAGCTCTTTGCTTATCTTTCCTCTTTTGCTTAAAAGCTTGTTTGGCTCTTTGATGTTGGAGCTCTTTTCTCATGCATGGCTTCACGAACCAAGATAGCAATTGTGTATGCGACAACAACTTTGTGACACAAGTGATGATGCCGAGATATGCAACATGGTGATAGTATGTATGCTATGGGAAATATGAACACTAATGTGCACAAGTCACGTTGCCGGCAATACTCAAGGGCTAGTATCGATGGGTAAGTGACGCAAAAGTAAGGCCATGGGGTTATCAATGCAATTGCAGAAGAGTAGGATGATATCATGATACCAAGTTGATGTCCAAGGTTAAGGTGATACCAAAGTGATGTTGATGTAGCCGTTCGTAGTAGTCAATGGCGAAGATGAGCGGTGGTGATGTTGATGTTGAACCGTACCTAGATAGCCGAAACACAAAAGGACACGGAAACCACAACTCAAATTCTCAAGGAAAAATTTGGCAAAATTGTCGGGGTTGGGAGCGGGAAGGACTATGGTGGTGCTATGCGGAAGTGGTGGATGTATGCGGGAATGTATGTGGCACCGGGACAAAATTTGGCAAAATTTAGGCGAGAAACGGATGGTGGATGGGTAGTGTTGCTGCCAGGGGCCGGATGTCCGGGGGTGATGGCCGGATGTCCGGGGTGCCGGATGTCCGGGCTGTTCGGGCCGGATGTCCGGGATCAGGATCCGTGGACGAATTCGAAGAACACCGCGTGGAGAGGTCAAATCCGGGGCAAAATTCGGGCGATTTTGTGGGTGGAAATTGGGGAAAAGGTGGGGGAATGCTAGATCTACCTGCAACACACGAAATCCGCGGATCAAATCCAACAAAACTTCATCACACCAACAAATCACAAAAAAAATTTGGGGCTATTTTTGTGGGGCAATTTTCGGATTAGGACGAAAAACAACAAAATCAAGCTAGAAAACACAGAGAGGGGGGCTCCGAAATCGTGATCAACGTGGCTCATGATACCAAGATGATGTAGGGTGGAACCCTAGATGGTCGATCTTTCATGAAAGGAGCGGATCCCAACGATGAACACGAAGATCACTAGGGGGAAAACTAGGGGAAACACAAGAGAAACACTCAACCAACAAGAAATAGATCACACATGCGCTAGATCGATGAACACAAAGGAAGATACACGATGATCCAAGGTCAACAAAGGATGATACAAAGTAACCCATTCTTCTCCTAGAAGGAGGTCTTGATGGGGCCACCCAAGAGGGGGTCTTGAATCCAAGAGGATCTTCTCGTAGAGGGGCCGCAGTCACTCTCGAAGAGACGATCCGGTATGGATGAGCGAAGCTCTATCTCACAAATGAGCTAAACCAACGCTAACCCTAACTAGGAGGAGGGGTAGGAGTATATATAGTGCTAGTACAAGTTGGGGGCGAGTTGGAGGGGTACATGGGCCCTTGGCCCGTTCACTGTGCACAGACAGGCGCCGGATGTCTGGGGCTTCCCGAGGCGCCGGATGTCCGGGGCTCGGGCCGGATGTCCGTGCTGAAGTGCAAAACTTTCGTAGTCTCTGGTTAGGCGAGGCTGGATTTCCGGGCTGGGGGGCCGGATGTCCGGGGCTTCGTGGGAGGCCGGATGTCCGGGCTTGGGGGCCCGATGTCCGGGCCCTGTAGTTTTTATGTGGCTGGTCTGCTGCTGTGTTGGCATGTCTCCAGCGGCCTGATGTCCGGGGCTGGGGGCCGGATGTCCGGGCCCTGGAGCTGTCTCCATCTCCTTCCGATGGTTCCCTTCATCGATGGACTTGGCGGCTTGTCCGTCTTCACGTGCATCTTCGGGAGGCTCCTCTTGACACCTGAGCAAGCATAGCATATCGGACTTAGGTAGTAGCGATGTCTCGAGTGGATCATATGTGATATCACTAAGGAAGGAAGTCACCTCATTCTCGAGAGCTCTAGCTCTAGCTCGTGTCATGGGTCCTCTTGGATCTTGATGCGACGATGGTAGGTCCATGGGGATGATCATGGGATGCTCCGCATCAATATGGGTATATATGGGAGGAAGAAGTACGTAGGTGGATCTCCGGGCTGTCCACGAGGTAGGGGGGCGTGCCCCCCACCCTCGTGGGGAGCTCGGGACTCTCCTGGTCCATCTCCGATACTTCGTGGGCATCTTCTGGTCCAAAAATAAGTTCCTTGAAGTTTCAGGTCAATTGGACTCCGTTTGATTTTCCTTTTCTGCGATACTCTAAAAAAGGAAAAAACAGAAACTGGCACTGGGCTTTGGGTTAATAGGTTAGTCTCAAACATAATATAAAAGTGGACAATAAAGCCCATAAACATCCAAAACAGATAATATAATAGCATGGAACAATCAAAAATTATAGATACGTTGGAGACGTATCATGTCACACCTTCGCAAGTGCTTCAAGACTTCTGAGCGCACCATCAACTTCAAAGAGATTGACCTCCAAGAAGACATGTCTTATCATGAGCATCCCGTTCCTATTCTTGAAGAAACCGAGCGCAAGACTCGCAACAAGTCTATCAAATTCCTGAAAGTGAAGTGGTCACACCATTCCGACCGAGAAGCCAACTGGGAACGCAAGGACCACCTCCATTCCGAATATCCGGAGTTCTTTCAGTCCTAGATCTCAGGACGAGATCCTTTCATAGTGGTGGAGTGTTGTAACACCCCGGATGTAACTTGACATATTTGTAACTCCGACTCTGCCATTTTCGGCTTTAAGTTATGAGATCTCCCTTCATGGTTGGGTTTGTCTTCGTTTTGCATTTTGTTCATGTCATGCATTTCATATCATGTCATCTTGGGCATCTGATTTGCATACGTGTTCGTCTCATGCATCCGAGCATTTTCCCCGTTGTCCGTTTTGCAATCCGACACTCCTACGTGCACCAGTGTTCCCTTTTTTCTCTTTTCGTGAGCGGGTGTTAAACATTCTCGGAATGGACCGAGATTTGCCAAGTGGCCTTGGTACACTACCGGTAGACCGCCTGTCAAATTTCGTGCCATTTGGAGTCCGTTTGATACTCCAACGGTTAACCGGGTAACCAGAAAGGCCTCGTGTGTGTTGCAGCCCAACACCCCTCCAAAACGGCCCAATAACCCTTCGAAACCATCTCCATGTCCTCCGCCGTCGGATCACGATCGCATGGTCGAAAACTACACCCCATTTGGACACTTCTACCTTCTTCTAGGTATAAATATGTGCACCCCTCCTCAAATTCGGGTCCAAACCTTAGATCAAATCGCCCCCGCCGCCACCGGACGAAACCCGCCGCCACCCATGACCAACCATAGCGTGACACATCACCGCCCCCGCGCCCACTTTGCCACCTCCCGCGCCGGCCCGCCGCGGGCCCAGATCCGGCCCCCGCCGGTCCCAAACCGGGCCGCGCCCGTGCGCCGCCGTCCGCCCGCGGCTTCGCTCGCCGGCGACCGCGCCCGTCGCCCGCGCCGCCGCTCTCCTCCGCCGGTGCCACGTCGCCGGTCGTCATCCCACCGCCGCGCACCTCCGCCACTACCTCGTCCCGCCGCCGCCTCCTCGTAGATCCGGCCGGATCCGGCTCCCCGAGCCCTCTCCGGTGAGCTGCGCCGTCCCCGGCCACCATCGCCTCCGTCTCCGGCCATGCTTCAGTGAGAACCCCGTCCGCGCCTTGAATTCCATGCCAACCCTAGATCTGGGCGAGGTCTATTTCTTCTAAGTCCCCGGTTTCCCCTAACATTTTAATGTCGTGTTTATTGCATCATAACTCCATGACCGTAGCTCCGTTTCATGCAGATGATATACCAAAATGTTCATTGGGATATGCTATAAAATGTTTGCTCCAGTTACTTAGCAGATTATGATGATTTGTCTTTTTTGTCACATTTTTTGTGTGCTGCGTATGGGCATGAGCTCTACATGCATTATGATCTATGCCATGCCATCTTTACAGGGGTGCTTGCCATGTATTTTTGTGATCTTTCTGGTGACTAGCACAAGCATGCAAAGTAGCCTTCATGATATTGCTGATTTCAGGGACTTAGGATTTTGCTATGTCCTTTTCCTGTTGTTATTTTTATGCCATGTAAACTAGATGCTAAAGTGAGATCCATGCATGTTTTGAGTAGCTTAATTAAGGATGTTTTGTACATATGGTTATGCTCTATATATCCATGTCCCTGTTTTCAATTATGGAGTGCCCTAGCATGTCTTAATCTTGCTCTAGTTTTGCTATAAAATGTTCCTGGCAGATTGTTTACATGTTAATCAATTTTGCCATGGTTGTTGTAGTTGATCCATGCATGCTATGAACTTGCTCTTACCGTGGTTAGCTTCATGAACATGTCTTCTTGCTTTTGGTATGCTTAGATTGTCATGAAAAGCCTTGTGATGAGTGATTTGCGCTTGCAAAGATGCCTTCATAATTCTGTTTATGTCGTGCTCAGTTTTCTCCTAAGTCTGAATCTATTAATAAAACTTGCTATGTTTACATGGGTGCCATCATATCTTATGTGCCTTTTTGGATCATGATCAGTAAGGGACTTTTGTTCTATGCATTTAGTAGATTCAGGCCATGCCTTGTTTTGCTACAATATGTTCCTGTAGCTTGTTGTTAGCTTGCTCTAAACATGGCTTGCTGATGTTATTCCTGGCATGTTAGTATTTTCACTAAGTCTGTGAAGCTGATATCTTTTGCACTTTTGCCATGCTTGTTTGAACCTGCTCTTGTGTGATTTAGCCATAGCTCAGCGTTCATGTTTTGTCAAGCATTTTGAGTAGATCACTTCCATGTGCTTTGTTGTTATGTTGGAGTGCATTAGCTTTGTTTCTTGTTTCATTATAGGTGGCATTGTGTTGTTAATCGCAGAACTGTGCTATTCTAGGTGGAGGTGGCATTCCGGTGATCTTTATATCAATTTCAACCAAAATCATATCATCTTTCCAGCGGCACACTTGGTTTGCCAAGTTGCCTAGTTCAATCTTTTCCTTCCGGAGCACGCATATGCATTGCATATCACATCTCGCATATCATGCCACGCTTTGCATCATGTTGCTTGCGCATTGCACCGTGATTGATTGTTGGTTCCTTTAGTTGTGTTCTTGCTTTGGGTAGATCCGGGAGACGAGTATGTGATCGAGGAACCTATTGAGTACGCTAACGAGGATCAAGCTTTCGTCCACTCTGAGAACTTTGCAGGCAAGATGACCATACCCTCGAAATCACTTCTATCTTTGCTTGTTAGTTGTTCGCTCTTTTGCTATGCCGCGATACCTACCACTTGCTATATCATGCCTCCCATATTGCCATGTCAGGCTTCTAACCCACCTTTCCTAGCAAACCGTTGTTTGAATATGTTACCGCTTTGCTCAGCCCCTCTTATAGCGTTGCTAGTTGCAGGTGAAGATGAACTTTGTTCCATGTTGGAACATGGTTATTGTTGGGATATCATTATTATATCTTGTTTACTTTAATGCATCTATATACTTGGTAAAGGGTGGAAGGCTCGGCCTTATGCCTGGTGTTTTGTTCCACTCTTGCCACCCTAGTTTCTGTCATACCGGTGTTATGTTCCTTGATTTTGCGTTCCTTACGCGGTTGGGTGATAATGGGAACCCCTTGACAGTTCGCCTTGAATAAAACTCCTCCAGCAAGGCCCAACCTTCGTTTTACCATTTTCCACCTAAGCCTTTTTCGCTTGGGTTCCACGGACTCAAGGGTCATCTTTATTTTAAACCCCGGGCCAGTGCTCCTCTGAGTGTTGGTCCAACCTGTCAGCCGCCGGTGGCCACTAGGAGCAACTCTGGGTTGGCCTACCGGAATCTTGGACAATCCAGTGTGCCCTGAGAATGAGATATATGCAGCTCCTATCTGGATTTGTCGGCACATTCGGGCGGCTTTGCTGGTCTTATTTTACCATTATCGAAATGCCTTGTAACCGGGATTCTGAGACTGATCGAGTCTTCCCGGGAGAAGGAATATCCTTCGTTGACTGTGAGAGCTTGTGATGGGCTAAGTTGGGACACCCCTGCAGGGTTTTGAACTTTCGAAAGTCGTGCCGCGGTTATGGGCAGATGGGAATTTGTTAATGTCCAGTTGTAGAGAACTTGACACTTAACTTAATTAAAATGAATCAACCGCGTGTGTAGCCGTGATGGTCTCTTTTCGGTGGAGTCCGGGAAGAACACGGTCTCGTGTTACGCTTGAACGTAAGTAGCTTTAGGATCACTTCTTGGTCGTTATTAGCTTCTTGACCGTGCTTTGCTTCTCTTCTCGCTCTCATTTGCGCAAGTTAGCCACCATATATGCTAGTGCTTGCTGTAGCTCCACCTCACTACCCTTTTCCTACCCTTAAGCTTAAATAGTTTTGATCGCGAGGGTGTGAGATTGCTGAGTCCCCATGACTCACAGATACTTCCAAACAGATGCAGGTGCCGATGATGCCAGTGCAGGGGACGCTATCGAACTCAAGTGGGAGTTCGACAAGGATTCGGGCCGTTACTATGTTTCTTTTCCGGATGATCAGTGGAGGAGCCCAGTTGGGGCGATCGGGGATCTAGCATTTGGGGTTGTCTTTCTTTATTTTGGTTCCATAGTCAGACCTTGATTGTATTATGCATGATGTATGCTATATTTATGTATTGTGTGAAGTGGCGATTGTAATCCGAATCTTTATCCCTTTCTTATTCAGTACATGGGATGTGTAAAGATTACACCTCTGGCGACATGCCTACCATGCAATTATGCCTCTAAGCCGTGCCCCGACACGTGGGAGATATAGCCGCATCATGGGTGTTACACATGGAATTTGGGAGGCTTGATAAACAAGTGGTAGGTAGCACAACATAGCGATAGCATCGAGACAACTAGCAAAGAAAAGATAGTAGGGAAGATGAACGAGTCCATGAAGAAGACAATCCCACGTAGATGAAGCAAGCGTTGTCGAACGAATCCTCACATCGCAACGAAACAGGAACTATCGAGAGAAGCACACCCGGAAAGAAGCAAATAGCACGGTAAACACACAACACAAAAACATGACAAGATGCTCAACCAAGTATGATGCATGACAAGGCTATATGACGCTACTCATGGAAAGAGAAGATGCATGAAAGAACACCACATCAAGGCAAGTTTAAATGAGGCCGGAAACAACATATAACAATTCTGGTAAGTCCTCATATGCAAATTTCAAAATTGCTCCATATCTGAATAACACATTATGTTGAATTTGTTAAACAACAAGTGAAAGTGCACCATGTTGATCAACGCGTCTTTCTAGTCAAGTTACATATAAAGTTCATTTAATTCGGAGTTATGGTTAATTGGTTATGAAATAAACCATTTTAACATGCCAAGTAAGCAATTAATGCAAACAACAATTTTAAGCATTTAAATGTTGTTATCATGATGCGGATGACATATTCATGGTGGGATGCAATTTTATGAAAATGTTGGTATAATATGATACGAGGCATTTGTCGCCATGGCGGAAGGAAAATCGTGCCACGGCGGTGAAACAGAAATGGTGCCACGGCGGTGAATATGGAAATGGTGCCACGGCAACATTCTGATGATCCGACAACTCGATTGAGATGTCGGTGGCAAAAGAAAGTGTGGACGTACAGAACATGCAAAAGAAGGTGGGGTGATCCCGGCTACCTGGTTCCCACGGGTCGACGGCATGGCAAATGAGGAGGAACACGCAATGACTACTTGGACACGATGCAAACACGGGCATCTCATACAACACACATGCATTCATTCACGGTGTCGTCTCGCTAGTTATGCCTTCGAAGCGCATGTTTCGGGCCGGACGGGTTCCAAGCGGTGTAGACGGAAGTAGTGGTACACGACATCGGTGGAGGTACTCATTGGTAGTCGTACACGTTCGGAGAGGAACTTGGCGTTTCCATGTTCTTCGGAGTCATCGTATAGTCGTTTGTGTCGTAGTCAGACTTGACGAAATACACACCGGCTGTAGTGGTACACGGCTCGTAGATGTTCGGGTCACCGGAAGAGGTACCTGACACATCACCGGGTGTAGTCGTACATGAGGGTCTTGACGAATCCTAAGGGGTAGTTGTCAGTCTGTGAAGTCGATCTCGGGGTCTTGGCATATGCATCGTGGGCAACTTGCGTCCAGCAACAATAGGTGCCGGTGTGCAGAGGCAAGGAGGAGGCCATCGATGAGTCTCTCGACAGCAAGGACCAGCAGCAGAGGCACAGACGAGGAGCTAGCAAGGATAGTGGCGATAGAAAGCAGAGGTGGCGCAGATGGTGGTCATGGGGAAGGCTGAGGGCGGAGCAGCTGATGGTGGAGGTTGTGCCATGGTGTTGCTAAGACTGCCGGACCTATAGCTGTTGCTGCCAGAGGCTAGAAGCTCTGTGGCGGCCATGATGAGCGGGACAAGCAGAGGCGTCGGGCGCCTGTGGCATAGGGCGCACAAAGGGGTGGTCGGAGGCGTGAACGGAGTAGAGGAAGGGAGGTCGGGCGATGCAGAGGAGGCCGACGAGGGGAAGGTGACGATGCAGGCAGATGGAGATGGTGGTGGCGCACGAGGCCGAGCGCGGTGCCATGGGGAGGCGATGATGCAGAGGAGGGGAGGCTGCAGGGGCAGCGCTAGTCGTCGACGAGGGAGATGGGGGGGTCCGGTGGCAGGACCCCAAGGGCGGCGAGGAGGAGGTTGGGCGCTGGGTCTTGTGGTGGAGGCGGCAAGGGGATTGGGCGTAGGGAGATCCTCTCCCTGGCTCGATGCATGCGTGTGTGTGAGAGTGTCGGATTTCGAAACGGACAACGGAGAAAGTGACCAGATGCAAGTTTTGAAAAACATGGAGATGAAATGCACATGATGACATGGCAAAGACCAACACGCAAGCGAATGACATGGCAAAGACGACAAATAACTGGAAGACACATGGCGCATCGAACTCGGGCCATCACAACTCTACTCCATTAACAGAACATCTCGTCCCGAGATCTTAGTAGTGAGATGGAAGAAAAGAGGATGAGGTGAAATAAGAACGCAAGAGAGAAGATTAACAAAGTCGCGAGCACTCGGGTAGAAAAGAGGAATGACGAATATGACGAGAATCAATAGCTCAAGGAACAAGATATAGTCTGAAACCACTCTGGTTAGAACAAGATAGAAAAGGAATAAGAAAGAAATAATTCGGATAGCGTCCGAGTAGAAAAGGAAAGAAGAGATTGTCAAGAAAAAGGGCTTCAAAAGAGGACTTGAAACTCCAGTAAAATGGATAAGCAAGGATTAAACTAGATGATGGGCGAAAAGATCACACTGCCTCCGGGACGGAAGAATAGAAGCTAAATCGTTGAAAGGAAAAGAAAAGGACGAACAAAAGATAACTTCCACCATATTTGAATTGAGAGGGATCCTTGCAAGGAAGGATTAGACAGAGTTGTTGGAAATTCAACAACGAAAATAATAAGCTTGTTGTGGGCTTATGGAAAAACATCTCAAAACTTGAGGTGAAATTATGCCACAACCAAATGGTTCAATAGCTGAGAAAAACAAACAAATGCAAAACTCCACTTCAAAAGAACAGAGAGAATTAATTGCACTTAGAGAGGAAAGAAGAAAAGATACTTGATCTCTTCCAACAACAATCTTTATGAACACTTGAAGAATGAATCAAATCCTTATGAACCACCATGAAGAACTCTAGTAACAAAAGGATGATGAGATAGAATTCAAGGATGAAAAGAATAAGATTAAAGCCTTGGGATGATTTAGATGTAATTGCCGATAAGATGGCCGAGGAAACATAGAACTCCGGAAAAGAAAAGATGAAAAAACTTCGAACCAAGAATGTGATATGATGAACAAACTCTGAAATAAGAGATTAAAAAACTTGATGAAAGACGAATAAGAATTATGTTATGCTTATTGTCCACCAATTAAATTGATGAGAAGCAATGGATTTGCATACTACTTATTCGTGCTGGAAAAGATTAAGAGGGATATAGCGCGACCATGGGAAAGTCTTCATGAACCACTGGTAGGATTTAAAAGAATGAATTAATTGATACGATAGCAAAGGAGGAACATGAGGGTCCCGCACGATTGAGCTTAGTACCGATGAATTATGCGGTGTGGAGTACATGTTCTCTCCGCCACCATGTCCGGCCCGTTCTCCGCCGCCATGTCCGGCCCCTTCTCCGCAGCCATGTCCGCCCCCTTCTTCGCTGCCATTATCGATCATCTCTTCATCTTGCTCCGTGTTGTCATTGCCTGCCCCGTCGGCATCCTCAACATCCTCATCCTCATCTTCAATTATCCACCAAGTATAGAACCAGTCATGAGCAGGTGCACCATCACATCATAGGGGTCGAGCCAAACTCCTCCTTTGCATCTTTGACACGGATATAAAACCTCTGTCAGGTTATTTTCTTTCATGCCCTGCACCGCCGACCGCAACCATCTATCCACCATCATTCCCCTAACCATCATGAACTCCTGCACGGTAATAATAAACAAATTGATTATAAAAATGCATGAATGCATCAAAGTCATTCAAAAATTCGGCATGACCTTCCCTAAAAATAGGACATATAGAATTAGCCCGGAATTTGACGAAACAGATATAAATCGACATTTTGGCAAAACATAGGCAACTCACAAGAACAATTCGGCGTCAACTCATGCCACACACACACAATTTCCATCATATCGCGTGATTATTTCATATCGCACACACATACACATATTTCCATTCTTGCAAAAGCATAAATTTTTAATCACCTATCTCGAGATCGAGCGCGGTGATGATGATCGATATAGTTAGGGAGATCAAAAGTGGAAAAAGTTCTTCTTGACAAGGCTAGATCTAGTTAGGGAGGTACATAGGTCACTTCACTAAATGCTACATCTACCTAGCTAGCCAGTTTGGGAGGAGACAAGTTCAAGTAGTGGAGGGGGAAGGTAAAAGAGAAAGGAGATGCATTAATGGAGGTGGTGTAGTTATCTAGGAGTACTAAAGAGAGAGAAAGGTTGGTAGAATGAGACTAATGGGGGGAGAACTAGTGAAGAAGAAGCAAAGTGAGGGAGAGAGGAGGTGGGAGCTAGGGGAAAGTGAGGAAGAGATGATGGAGGAGGGGGAGGGGGAGGAAAAAGGTGGTATGGCTGCGACTTAGCAGTAGCACTGGGTGTAAAACGCGCTACTGCTAATAAGATAGCGGAAGCGCACTTCTGGCATACGCGCTACTGGTAAGCGGGGCCCGCCATGTGGCCAAGTTCAAAATTAGCAGTAGCGACCTGCCAAAAAAGCGTGCTACTCCTATTACTTTAGTAGTAGCGCAGTTTGCGCAGACGTGCTACTGCTAAACCTAGGGTGGCAGGAACGGTCAGGCAATTTTAGTAGCAGCGTGGTTCTACCGAGCAACGCTACTACTAAGTTGGTAGCAGTAGCGCCTACTTGGGGCCCACGCTAGTGCTTATTAGAAGTAGCGTCTATTCCTGACCTGCGCTACTGCTAAGATTCTGTGTACAAGGATTTCCCTAGTAGTGTACTATCTCAAAGTCAAGTCCATATTTAGTACTAACCTTGTTAAAAGCATCGGTATTCATAAAAGATTTAACACAATCAAACTCAAGCTTAATACCTGACTCTTTACCTTCGTCTAGTTCACAATCTTCAGGGTTGCATTTAATTCTTTCTAAAAGATCCCACCTGAATTCAATAGTCTTCTTCATAAAAGAACCAGTACAAGAAGTATCGAGCATGGATTGATCATCACGAGAAAGCCAAGCATAGAAGTTCTGAATTATAATTTTTCTCTCGAGAATTCATGATTTGGTCATGTATATAAAATTGACTTATGTCTCCCCCAAGCTAGAGCGATACTTTCTCCTTCACGAGGCCAAAAATTATATATATAATTCCGATCACGATGAACTAGATGCATAGGATAACTTTTTTGGTGAAATTCCAATTTCAATCGGTTCCCATTCCAAGATCCAATATCATCGCATAGACTATACCGTGCCAATGCTTTTCCCTTCAAAGATAAAGGGAGAACCTTCTTATTAGCTTCATCTTCGGGTAAACCTATAAGCTTAAATAATCCACAAATTTCATCCACATAGATCAAGTGTGTATCAGAATGTTGTGTTCCATCTCCTGCATAAGGATTACGTAACAGTTGTTCTGTCATACCCGAAGGAATTTCATAACAAATATTTTCAGTAGGTGCAGTGGGTTGAGGGGTAACTAATTGTGCTTCCAATCAAGGTGAAGATACCCCGAACAAACCCCTCAAAGGATGGTTTTCCATAGTAGCAAGTGACAATAAATTTTAGCATGTAGTATACAATTTTCCTTGCCTCCCCGGCAATGGAACCAGAAAAGAGTCTTGATGACCCACAAGTATAGGGGGTCAATCATAGTCCTTTCGATAAGTAAGAGTGTCGAACCCAATGAGGAGCGGAAGGAAATGACAAGTGTTTTTCAACGTGGTATTTTCCGAAAGCATTGAAATAAGCGGTAAAAGGTAGATTGATAGCAAGATAATTTGTAACGGACAAGTAATAGTAACGTTAAATAAAGTGCAGAAAGGTAGCCCAATATTTTTGTGGGAAAGGACATGACAAATCGGTCTCTTATAATAAGCAAAGTGTTCTTGATGGCACACGGGAATTCCATCTAGTCACTTTCATCATGTTGGTTTGATTCGCATTCTCTACTTTGATAATTTAATGTGTGGGTGGACCGATGCTTGGGTGTTGTTATTACTTGAACAACCCTCCCACTTATGATTAACCCCCTCCCAAGCATATGCAACTATGAGAAAAGTATTAAGATAAAATCTAACCATAGCATTTGGATCCAAATCGGCCCCTTATGAAGTAGCGCATAAACTAGGGTTTAAGCTTCTGTCACTCTAGCAACCCATCATCTAATAACTAATGCACAATGCATTCCCTTAGGTCCAAATATGGTGAAGTGCCATGTAGTTTATGTTCACATGACACCACTAAGGGAATCACAACATACATATCATCAAAATATCGAACACATATCAAGTTCACATGATAACTTTCAACATGATTTCCGTTGTGGCCTCAAGAACGAAAGTAACTACTCACAAATGATAATCATGCTCAACATAAGAGGGGTATTAAATAGCATAATTGATACGAACATATAATCTTACACCAAATAAACCATATAGTAATCAACTACGAGATGTAATCAACACTACTAGTCACCCACATATACCAATCTGAGGTTCCGGTACAAAGATTGAACACAAGAGATGAACAAGGGTTTGAGAGGAGATGGTGTTGTTAAAAATGTTGATGGACATTATCGTCCCACAGATGAGAGGGTTGTTGGTGATGACAATAGCTTCGGTTTCCTCCTCCGGGAGGGAAGTTCCCCTGGCAGAACTGCTCCGTCGGAGGGCAAAAGTTCTGCTGCCCAAGTTCCACCACGAGACTGCGGTGCTCTGTCCCAAAAGTCCTCTCCTTTTTTCTAGGTCAAAATGAATTATATACCAGAAGATGGGCACCGGAGGTGGGCTGGGCTGGCCACAACCCACCAGGGCGCGCTTGAGGGGCCTGGCGTGCCCTGGTGTGTCCTGTGGTCAACACGTGACCCCCTTTAGTAGTTATTTACTCCAGTATTTTTCATATATTCCAAAATAATTCTCCATAAATTTTCAGCTCATTTGGAGTTGTGCAGAATAGGTAACTCTGACATTATTTTTTCAGGTCTAGAATTCCAGCTACCGGCATTCTCCCTCTTTGTGTAAACCTTGCATATTATGAGAGAAAAGGCATCAGAATTACTCCATAAAGGATTATTATGCATAAAAACATTATAAATAACAGTAGGAAAACATGATGCAAAATGGACGTATCAGTTGCCCGACTTGTGTGTTCGCCAGCTCGTGGCTTCGGCTAGGAGGGTAAAGGGAGAACCACTGCGATTGTACTTCCAGCTCGTCTGGTTAAGTACCTCAGTGGAGAAAGCCAAAAATTGACTGTCATAATAAGCGAGAACTGGTCAGCGATCCGATGAAAACTATCAAACTAAAAATCAATGGAAGTTATTCTGTGTCATACGAAGGATTTGTTGTCACAACAACCAAGTGATGATGGTATTAACCTCGGGACAACCAAATATCACAAACCACTGGGGGCTAGTCACTTGCTCCCGCTGTCAACCTCCTATGGCTAAGTGAAAGCACTAAAGCCGCATAGTCCAATTGCCTCGTTTCCCTTACTCACTACTACCTCCGGGCACCGAGGCATCAGCTAAGGTTTACAGTGCTAAGGAAGAAACACCCTTTGAAGTATCTACAAGGGGTTGAAGCCAATGACTGGTAACTTTCAGTTTAAAATGGCAGCACAGGAGTCAAAATAAACAAAAAAAGCATTGTACATCATGCAAACTAGTTGCATCATAAAGAACAAAAAGTATAAACTTCCTTGGATAAGCGACAGTACATTTGTGACAAGTGATCAAACCCATGATTTGTTTTGCCATGCCTCTTCATAGGTTGAAACCCATGATTTGTTTTGTTGAGCCCCTTTTGTAGTGAGCATATGTCCAGTTTTAATTGCTATATTTGGTTGTTTGCAGTATGCCTTGTTTATTTCAGTTAGTCGCAATGTGATGCTCTAGATGTGCAACTATTTACTATGAAGTACAATTTCATCAATACCAGTTCAACGGCCACATTTGTTTCCTATTAGGTCTGGTGTACGCTATTCGCAAAAAGTCTGGTGTAGGTAATACGCCCCCCGTTTTTCACATTCTGATGTTCAGTTATACAATTTGAAGTTTAAGCACAAGCTATGCTTTATGCAATTTGAACAATACCACTATGAATGACTATATTTTCTTGCTATTAAACCTGTTGTAGCGAGCATATACCTCTTCTAATAGTTTTTGGTTGTTTGGTTGGTTGTAGTTACATATGTCCAGTTTCAATTGCTATATTTGGTTGTTCGTAGTATGCCTTGTTTATCGCAATTATTCAGAATGTAGTGTTCTATATGTGCAAGTATGAACTGTGCAGTTCAATTTCATCAATACTAGCTGCAACAATACCACTATGAATGACTTTATTTGGTTGTTGTTAAGATTTTTGTAGCAAGCATATGCCTCATTTAACAGTTTTTGGTTGTTTGGTTGCTTGTAGTTAGCATATGTCTAGTTTCAATTGCTATATTTGGTTGTTCATAGTATGCCTTGTTTATTTCATCTATACACAATGTTATGTTCTATATACTAGCAAGATGCCCGTGCGTTGCACGGAACATCAAGATGCATTTGTATGAGTAGTTTATCTTGTGAGAGAAAAGGATGAACAAGGAAAGTCTTTATTTGCAAATGTGGAGAGGGGTGTGGGTATCTTTTTGCAAAATTGTCAGAGTTTCCTTCCTATCCGTCAAATATAAATCGGATTGCCTATATTGCAGGATGGCAGGCACACCATCATCACCAACTCTGTTTTTTATAAGAGTAGAGATATGTGCAAGTATGAACTATGCAGTTCAATTTCATCAATACCAGTTTCAACAATACCACTATGAATGACTTTATTTGGTTGGTGTTAAGCCTGTAGTAGTGAGCATATGCCTCCACTTGCATAGAGACGTGCTATCCAAATGGTTTTAACCCCCTTTCCATGATAGAGTTTTAAACCGCCACCTTGCTAGTGTGTGCGATAGGGGGTCCTTCCCAGACGACCCCGAAACCGTCGGGGATAGGTCCTTCAATCACACACGCTGGGCAAATGAGCTCGTGTGTGATCGGGCGAGGCATCAGAGACAATTATGCAGGCCCAGTCATTTCCGTTAGTATGTACATCCCACATAGTGAATCACAGAAAAATGTTTATGTTTGTATATATAGCACACGTGATTTTTTACAGGGAAACATTTTTTCAAGGTGGCCTAACGCAAACCGTTCTCTGGCGGAAGTCGTGTGTGATTCTTCATTGATACAACACACCTACTTTCTAGAAACCGTGTGGGTTGTTTAGTTCATCACCCATGGTGTTGTCAAAGAAACGGTCTGCAATACAAAAACCCAATAAGCAGGCTAATTGGTCTATTACTGATAATCCATTTAGTGATCAAATTGATATTTCTTATAAAACACACCATACATTTCATATCGGTATTATGGAAACCAGGATTTCATAATTGAATTACATTTGATAGCTTCAGCACCCAGTTACCCAATACAGGCATATAGCTAGCTACGCCATTACACAATCGCGTCAAGTTTCACAGGCAACATCGAAAACCTTTGGAAAGTAGCATCATACACGGTAAACAGACAGATGAATCTTATCTGGGAAACTACAGAAGTGGAAGGCAAATATTGAGCCTTTAGTGATGTTGAATGTCCTTACAAGCTTAGGCTAGTGGCTATCGATAATTTCCCGGCCAACCTTCGTCCTATTGAGGAAGACTTCAATATTGTACCGTGGGTGTTGAATGAATACCTTCCTCGCCTCTTGACCATGCCGGTGGTTCGAGAGGTAATCATTGGTGAACTGCTTTGGAAAGGACCGAAAACAAAGATATGCATAAATAACTTTTATAAATTTTGAAATGGTATAAGGGGAAAACAAGGTAAAAGAGTTAGTACCATCCTATAGTTACTGATGTCTTCTTCATTGTTCAAAGAAAGATGTTGTTGCTATTCTTCACAAGTTTCATTATCCTAACAATCTTTCTGAGTTTCTTGACTTGACTGATATTTATGGACATCTCATTTCCCCATATGCAAAATGGGTCAAACAGTGGGTCTAAACCACTTACGGCATGACCTACATCCGGAAGACTAAATTATTAAAAAAACTAAATATTAGAATGATTCCTGCAACTGCATAGTAATGTGATATTAGCCAAAGGACCATGCATGTGCAAACCTCGATGGTAAACCTCATTGCCTCCCATTGTTTCTCTACAACACAAATAAGGCAGATACTGATCAGGTTATCTAAGAGTTAGCATACTATCAGTAGAATATGTCAATGAAAAATAGACAAATTGCAGATCCAACAAATTAACTCGACCTAGAGGAACCTCATGCCATAGGAGGTGAGGCAAATCACTGTGAAACCAAGCCGCTACACACCAACGCCGAAGACCTCTACAACACTACGAAGACCCAAGGATAACACAGACCTTGCTAAACAACTTGGAAATAGTGCAATTATATATGTTTCTCATGTATTTAGTACAACCAAACTTGATTTATTTCTCACATGCATAACAATACAAACTATACCCACGACGAATGAACATCAGACTGTAGAATGGAACCAAACAATTAACTAGACAACAGAACAAATGAACCAAACAGTTAACTGAGCATCACATTGCACAAACAACCATATACTAGAAGATAATACAATTAACCAAACCAATAATGCTTGATAACTATTAGGAAGTGAAGCAATTGTTGGACCAACATGTTAACTGAACATTACATTTCAGAAGATCAGATCGCATATTAACATTACAGAGGACAATTCACTAGAAGGCACCGGCGATGGCATCGAGAAAATACTATGAACTATATATTAAAGTAGTTAACCGCGTGGCAGCGTCGAAAGTGGCCTCGAAAGCGAGGTGCTCATCCAAGATCTGGTGGTCGGCACGCATGGCAGCCATCGCGACCTCATCCGCGCGTGCGGCTGTGATCTGCTTCTTCACTGTCAGATGCTCCTGAGCTCCTCGCTATATTGCATGCCAAATGGTTGTGGGCAGTGATTATTTGGAGGACGGGGCAGTGATTTGGGCGGAAGGTGTCACGCCGTTGGTAGGGCATGTGGGATGGAGAAGGAGGAGGAGGATGGGGATGGGTGTGGATTACCTGACTATATCAACGAGGCCGCGCAGCAAGAAGAAGGGTCACTGGCGCGGAGGCAGCACTTCAAGTTAGCGGTGAAGGTTTGAGCTTGGAAACGAAGGAGGAATAGTGGAAATGTGGCTTCTGGTCAGGGGGAGGGGCCGGGGAGCTAGAAATTTCCGTGGTTGCCAAATTTTCTTGCGCAAAGTGTGGTTGAAGCGGGGGCGGTGGACTGTAGATGGCAAAGCTTACGGTGTAAGCCATACAAGACGGTGCACCCAGATATTTTATATCGCATCACACAAGATTCTTGCTAGTAAATTGTTTGTGGTGTACCTAGATTCTTCATTTTGATTTTAATGACAAAATGGTGTTACAGAGGGAAAGGATGGTGTTTGAATTGCTAGAACATTTATCTGATGTGGACATGCAACTATATGAGTGTCGTGTTAAAATTTGGAACTATTCAATGTTCGTTTGGCCTTTTTAATACATTAATTGAGTTTCTAGGCATTTAATGTGCATAATTCAAATTTGAACTACATGCACATTCTCTAGTGCACCAAAGCTGGTTGAAAAATCATATGTGTGTCCTTGAATGAAAGTTTTTGTCCGATGCAAGAAATGGAAATGAATTGCAAACATCTGGGCATTGTGGCTAGGCCGAAAACATTGAGAAACTTGGTTTTTAAATTCCTGTAAATCCAAAACTCGCTCGAAAATCATGAAACTTGGCATGGTTTTATGACATGGCATCAACATGTTGTGGTAAAAAATTTGTCCGATTTGGGAAAGGTTTTGGTGTAAGCTTCTTACAAAATGGAACTTCTCTCAGGAAGGCTCATGGTTCCGAGAGGGGACGCGTCACCTCTTTGTGCGAAATGACATAGACCGCCTCTTCCCGCCTTGATTTTTTTAGAGAGGCAACATAGACAAATAGAAGTATCATGCTAATTTTAGGAATTAATCCGGGTTAATCTGGCCTTTTATACATTAATTGAGTTTTATAGCCATTTAATGTGCATAATTCAAATTTGAACTACATGCACATGCTCTAGTGCAACAAATATGGTAGAAAAATCATAATTGTGTCCTTGAGTGAAAGTTTAGGTCCCATGCAAGAAATGGGAATGCATTTCAAATATTTGGGTGTCGTGGCTCGGCTAGAAACATTGAGAAACTTGGTTTTTTAAATTCCTGTAAATCCAATACTCGCCCGAAAATCATGAAACTTGGCATGGTCTCATGATGTCACACCCTGATTTTGGCCCTTTATATTTCTTTTGATTTTCTGAGATTTTTGCTTGAGATTTCTTTTTCCATGGCTATGTGGTCTGGAAACTGGAGAAGATGACCTCTTCTTTTTTTCAAGGGTGGCTTGTCATCCTCAAAACCCTTCCTAGACCTTTCCATTTCAATGTTGGACCAACCCCAATATTCTTTTCCTTGAGAATATTCGTTTTTATATTAAAGGAATAACCCAATTTGCCCTAGGTTGTGAGGCAACCTATATTTCCATCACTCCCAAAATTCCCAAATAATTCTCATAAATTGGTTGGATCGTATCTTCCTCAAATATGGAAAAATATTTCATTTGCCATGTTCCTCATCATGCTCAATTAATTCCTTTCCTATTTTGTCCTGAATGGATGTTTGTGAAGAAAGTGCCATTTACCTTTGCCCAATTGACCCCAAACTTTTTGGACACCTTTTCATGTCCAAATAATTGCCTCATGCCATAATTCAACTTAATTTGCCTAGTACATATTCCTGAGCAATTTTTCAAATTCCAGTATGAGGGAATTGTTTGTGAAGGAAGTACTAGCTAGGTTAACCCAATTGAATTAACATTTTGCATGGTCCTTGATATCGTCAAATAAAAGCCCTCCTCAAGATTTCAGCTCATGCAATGCATCCATGTGAGATGAGCTTCAATTCTTTGTTTCTGTCCAAATTATCAGTTAGTGAAGCAAGTATATTTTATACTACTCCATTATGGCTGCAAATTTTCCAGGACCTTCTACTACACATATAACCTCTCTCCACCAATTTTTGGACCAATTCATTAAGCCCTTATTTCTCTAGAATTTTCCCAAGTTTCTGGACAGAGAGGATAGCTGTGAAGGAAGTACCATTTTGGCAAGTCCATTTAGTATGAAATTTTTATAGAATCTTCTTATGTCCCAATAACCCTGTCTTGACAAATTTTAGCTCAAGTGGCTTCATCATTTGAGTGCCTCATGATAATCTCTTTTCTGGACCATTTTGGTCAGTTGCAAAGCAACTATATTAATTATTGGTCCATTTATCCTCAAACTCCCCAGGATCGTAGTCCTTCCTTAGTTAAACCTCCTAGACAACATCTTTGGCTTCAATTACTTTCCTGTTGATCATCTGTGCACCGCCAAGTTTGCAACATCAAACTTCAGTGGAGAAATCCCATCGATCTAGAGCCTGCCTTGTTGATCTATCACCTCATGGATGCTCGTGGGAGAAGGTCTTAGATAGCATTTGTCTTCCTCTAGAGGCCCCTCCGTGATAGTCTACGCGGTGACCACCGTTTTGGCATGGCATCTGCGTGCTCTAGCGTCTCTGTCCTCTTCTCCCGCTCTCTGCTTGATGTCTGCGCGAGCACAGGCATGTCC